>NC_087440.1:38490852-38791408 GCF_036321535.1 Camelus dromedarius
GCCAAATCCAAGTTGATAATTCTAAATCAACATAATATTTTTAAAAAGCTACACAGTTCTTTTTAAGGATCATAATCTTCTGTGTTATTTTATTTGTTGAAATGCCAAGAAAAATATGTGAATTAACATAATTAATGGATTTGTTGGTACAGTGTGTCAAAGTCCTTGCTGAAGGTTGTTGGAGAAGAACTGTAGGGTTCCAAGGCAAATTCCTTCCTAGTTAACACACTAGGAATATTTCAGTCCTGAGTCAGTTTGATTTCTGCAGAACGTTAGCTGGGACTCGAGGCTTTATCGGTGATTTGGCACCACTGTGAGGCTGCATTCAGTCACTGCATCTGGCTTTTAGCCTCTGAAGTGTATAGGAAGGTACAATTTTTTTGTTCGCAGTTTTTAAGCAATAAGATGAACATAGCTCTTTGTTATTTTCTTCGTATGGAAAAGCTATGATTAAATAACATTTTGTTGTATCAAGATGATGGAAGTTCCTAACTATATTTTATAGCAAAGATTTTTATGATGATGAAAATCAAAAGAGGAATAAACTCAGTGTTGCATTTTAAAATTCAACTGAAGTAATTCTTAGGACATTAGTGAATTCTTTATCCATAAGCCTACATTTATGACTCTGTGTTAGTGATAGAGTGTCTTGGGAAGATGGCAATTAAAAAAACGAACAAAACCTTGACATCTATTGCCCACTTACAACATATCAGGCAAGATGCTAAGAGATTTATTCATTTAACATATCATCACATTTAATTTTTAAGAGAAAAATCCTTCTTTGATGAAGACGCTCTTCTTATAGCTGCATTTTACCAATGTGGACAGAGATACATAGAGAAGTTAGTAATTTACTTAAGGTTACAGAACTCAAAGGCAGGAACTTGGGCTCAATTCACAGCCTCCCACTTTTTAATTATGAAAACTTGAGTAAGTTACTAAAAGTTTACTGTTTAAATCTCCTAGTCTTTAAAATGGAATATTAATTGTGTTTGTCCTGCCATTGCACAGATTATTGTATGAAATTACAAGCAATTTAAAGGCTACATACACACTAGTGTTAATCATTATTGTAACATTTCATATGAATTTAGGGAATTAGCATTGACATTAATAGAAAGAACTAGAACAAGAACCTTAATTCTGCCCCTACGTAGCTTTGTGACCTTGGAAACTTAAACTCCCAAGCCTCAGTTTCAAAAAATAAACTTTAATAAGGAGTTGAATTGGATGACCTCTAAGATACCTCTCAGTTCTGAAATTTTATGAGACTAAGAGGCATGACTAAGAGATGTGGCCATTTCTCTGTAAAATATTCACTGGAATATATCACTTCAACATGGAATTTCCTTCTGTTCCATGGAATTCTGGGTGAATTCCCCTTAGGAGATCCTAATGGTAAGTGAATGTGAGGCTGTGAGCCTGGAGGTATGAAACTATTCACACTGCATTCCTAGCACTGTAACATGAGAAGAACCAGGCATCCTAGAGGAATTTGGGGCCTGGCTAGAGTTTGTAAGATGCCAAGAGACCAGGGACAATGGTGACATAAACAAGTGAGTAACCCAGTAAGAGTTAGATGTGGATTAGTCTGAATTTATAGCAAATAAGGTCAGCTAAATTAAGCAGATTGGAAACATTCACCCTGGCAGATTTGCCATTGTGATGTCTTAAAATGAACTGTCAGCACTACTGTTTTTGTGTTCTATTCAGACAATATGGGGGAAAATCATTCCAAGAATGTGGGTTCTGTGTCGAGGTCACTTATGATGTCAAACCATGTCTGAGGCTG
Organism: Camelus dromedarius; assembly: GCF_036321535.1. Classification (NCBI taxonomy): domain Eukaryota; kingdom Metazoa; phylum Chordata; class Mammalia; order Artiodactyla; family Camelidae; genus Camelus; species Camelus dromedarius. The sequence continues at coordinate 38,492,648 of NC_087440.1, forward strand.
TTGATCTCATTATGTAAAGGTGATTGGGCTGAGATTTGCATGATGAATAAGCTGCTTTACCCAGGAAAGGTGCCGCCTGTAAGCTCAGGGTCAGGTGCTTTCCCGTCTCTCAGGTTGATAAGGTTCTATGCATTATCACCTGTGTTATCTTGAGCAAGTGACTTTCTTGCTTTTGCCCCAGTTTCTTCCTCTGCAAAATGGGGTTAAAAGTATATCTTTCACATAGAGTTGTTTTTCTTCTTTCTTTTCTCTTTCTTCCTTCCTTTTTTTTTTTTTTTTGATGATTAAATATGTTAAAATGTGTAAAGAGCTCAGAATAGTACCTGTCTTGTAGTAAGCATTCAATAAATGTTAGCTCCTATGGTCATGATTGGTGTTATTATTATTAATATGGTGGGTGGGTCAGGCCTCACCAGTTCTTTGTGTGTAGATGGTTCTGAACTTTGGAATCAAATGCTATCACCCTGTTTTCTTCTCCAACCTTCAGCCATCTTGGTCATTATAAAGCTTCAGCTTCCTACACAACCCCCACCCCCCTTCCTCCTGGGGCCTGTGATCGTCGCCCTAGATTCTTACACCCCTCTTCTCTGTGAAATGCTGGGCTGCCTTGACAGATGATTCTTACATTATATTAGAGATAATTCTCCTATAATTGGCCCAATAATTTTAGTTAATGCACTTCTCTGACATCTTAGGAGGTTTATGTAAGGGAATTTATGCAATGAATGTGTGTTCAGACAAATACAAACAACCTTCTAGTTTATAATGTTGTCACACAACAACCTTATAAATAATGTATACTTATTTACTTATAATTTGTGTTTGTATATATTTATAATATTTATTTATAATTATGTGATTATAAATAATAATTCCCACAGAACTCTTTAACCAGGTGGAAAGTCATCACAATGTATTATGGGAAGAAAAAGGAAGGGCCTCCATTAGATTTAGAATTGTCCCTCAGGTCTCTGACTGCTAAAGATGGAAAAACTAAGAAAGTGTGTTGGACTGGTAGCACTAGGTTGGGATGATTTGCTGGGAGAGGAGTCTTGAACCTGGGTCTTGAGGGATAGATATGGTGATTGGAGTAGAAGACATTAGGAAGGTGTGTGGAAGTCAGCAAAGATCAGTCCCCTGTCTAACTGGAACAGGTAAATCATCCGAACATCTCTGACTTTGAAGGAGGCTCTATTTGCCAGGACCACAGATGTTAATGGTCAGAAAGGCTTAAGAAATTGTTCAACTCAGTGCTCTCATTTTACAACTAGAACATGCCATTCCCAAGCTTACTTCCTGTTGCACAAGCTGTCTCCTGGTTATACTAGATCTTGCAAGCTTGTCACAAAGGGGCAGCAAGTCCTTTTATTTATTTATTTATTTATTTTCAAGATCAACATGAACACATTCCTACCGCCCCTCAGCTGTTGACTCTTTATCTTTGTAGCCCTGGGAGACTTTGAAGCAAATTTCCCTTCTCTGAATTTGATGTATGTTTCATAGCTGATTTGGGGACACAGCCAGTGTGGAGAACCGCTGAGACAGATGCAGAATGAGGGACTGGGGTGAATAAAATTGAGTTCATTGCACTGTGGGGGCCTCAAAAATGTAGAAGACACAATGAATATACCCCTACACACTGCTTCTGGGTTCTCATCCATACCTGTGATCTCCAGTACCAGCTGTATGTTGCTCTCTCTTACCTAGATCTTGCTCCACACCTTATAAACCAAACTCATGATGTCTAATACCATGGTTATCATCTACCTGCAAATTGCTTCTTCCTTCTTAATATCTTATTGCTTCTTTCAGAGAATGGTACCTCCAACCAAAATCGAAAGTTGGCAGTCATCTCAGATTCTAACAAATTTCCCAAAGTTTTCATCCATCACATACAACTGTCCTGTCCATTTTAACTTCTGTCTCTCTCTCTGTAGTCTTGCACGTTCTCTCCATATCTGCTGCTGCTACCTCATTCTAGCCCTCATCAACTTCTTTCATGGAGTAGTGTGGCACCTGTTTAACTGGCTTTTCTGGTCTCAGCCTTACACCTGGCAATCCACGCTCCACACTGCAGCCACTACAAGTCTTCTAGAAGGCTAATCAGATTCTTTCACTCTCCAGCTTCAGAACTTCAGTGACCACCCCCATTGTCCTCTGGATAAAGTCCAAACTCCAGAGTATGGTATATGTGGCCTGGCTTCTTGTTAGACTCCTACCTCACTTCCCAGTTTTCCTATTTCCCTCCAGAGCATTAGCCATGCCCAGCTATTGAGAGGTCTAAGAATGAGCTGTTCTCTCTTGAACTTTATCTGCCAAGAATGTTCTGCTCCACTGAGTGTCCTCTGTACTTTTTCTGAATCACTTACACTTATCTTTCAGGACCCAGCTGAATTATGATTTCCTCCAAGAAGTCCTCCCTGCCCCAAGACTGAGTTATGCCTTTCCAATAGCTCTGGAGCGCTTGAGATGGTCTGAAAAACAGATTCTCAGAGTATGGTCCAGGCACTCCTGAGGGTTCCCAAGATCTTTCAGGGAGCCACAGGGTCAGGCTGTTTTTATATTACTACTAAAATTAGGTGGTTAAAAGTTACACACTTAGAGTTACAAAATAAGTAAGTCCTGGGCATGTGGTGTACAGCATGGTGACTATGGTTAATAATACTGCATTGTATAATTGAAAGTTGCTAAGAGAGTAGATCTTAAAAATTCTCATCACAAGAAAAAAAATTGTAACTATGTGTGGTGATGGATGTTAATGTAGACTTATTGTGATGATCATTTTACAATATATACATGTGTCAAATCCTTATGTTGCATAACTGAAACTAATGTAACGTTATATGTCAGTTAAATCCCCGTAAATAACCAAAACCAGAAACAAACAAGCCAGCACTAAAATGATATATGTGTTTTCACTTTCATTCTGTGTACAGTGAAGTTTTCCAGAGGCTATAATGACATGTGATATTGCAATAGATTAAATGCAGAAGTAAAAAAATAGCAATCCAACTGTCTTCTGTTAGGCCAGACATTAGCAAGATTTGTGTACAGCTGAAAGAATGCCACTGTTTTCACTATTTTTGAAATCATAGTTATTTTTCATAATAATGTGTTATTTTAACATGTGGTAGATTATATTTATACATGAATTAATAAATATTATTAAAATTTCTGAAATGAATATTGATAGTTATAACCCACAGAAACAAAAGTTCTTGAGGGCCCTCAGTAATTCTTAAGTCTAAAGGAATCCTAAGACTAAAAGTTTGACAACTGCTAAACTACATTATCAAACATATCACACTTTATATCATTGTATCTGAACTCTAGAAGAGAAAATTCTTGGTCATTTATATGTGAGTCCCAGGCCCAAATACAGTATCTGTTGCATAGTAAGCTCTCAGTAGTTTTGAATAAAGGACCTATATGCACATATACATGAATGTGCACACATGCAGAGTTGGAAGAAAAAAAGGCAATTTAATCTTTATTTCAGCTGGCCTAATGCCCCCCAACATGGATAGTACACACAATTAGCCAAACCAGCAGTACTCTGAAATTTTACATTATTCTTTCCTTTACTCTAGAATTACTCTAACTCTGTCCTTTTTTTTGAACTCCAGACATTTTATTCAAAAGATGTCTATGAAAACTTTTAAAGTGAATAATTAGAGCTGTATACTTGAGGACACACCACCTGAGTTCTTCTGCCTCAGTTCCCTACTGGTTGCCTGTTACCAGTCAAGTAGTTAACCTTTCTGAGACTTGGTTTCCTCACTTGTAAGATGGGGGCATTGAACTCGATGGGCTCTAAGGGCCTTTTGAAGACTCGGGTCTGTGCTTTTAATCTGCATGGAAACTTCTCCATTTTTCCTTTTCAAGAAGAGTAGGGAGAATGATCCAAATCAGAGGTGCTGTGATGGGGAGGTGGAAGTTGTGCGGACGAGTGGGGGTTCTCACAGAGGCTGGGGACTAAGAATGGGCAGCAGTGGGTGTTACCGCCCTTTGTTGTTCCCTCTGTGAACCTCGTGGAACTGAGCCTGGTGATAAAGGCAGTACGGTCTAGTAGTTCAGAGTTTGGCCCTAGAACCAGACTACTTAATAGCCATTTAATGGCTTTATGTCCTTGAATAAATCACTTAACTCCTCTCTGCGTCAGCCTCTTCATCTGTCCAGTAGAGAAATTTGGGAAGATTAAACGACTACCTAAGTTATTAGAAGACTAGCTGGTAGATAGTCAGCACCCACATGTTAAGTATTGTTATTTATAATACTGGATATAAAAATCCTACAAGTAAACCACTAAATGATCATAATCCTAAATGCTAAGGAATGAGCATCTCAGATCATTGTTTGGAGTTTAGAGGCAGATAAAGATGATTTGATTTGCTCATCCAGCACCTCTGGAGCATTGCGGGGTGCTGAAGCAAGGTCTCACATAGAGTAAGTGAGCAAAGCTTTGGGGCAGTTAGGTGACGTAGGAGGATCCCCAGGTTCACTCCTAGCAGCTGTAAGTATTTGAGCTTGTCGGAGCTTCAGTTTTCCCCTCTCTAAAATGGAGAGTGTGGGACGCTTATAGTGTCGGGTAGTTGTAAGTATTAAATAAGTGCCTGGCACATAATAAATACTCAGTTGATATTAACTTCTTATTAGTTCCGGTTTATTCCCAATTCTTGTATTTATTCCTGTCTTTATTAGACTTTGATGATACGCATTTCAAACTTGTTTTGCCCTTAAAATTGCTGATTATTTCTTCTCATAAGTCAGAGGGGAGCAACTGAAGTCAAAGTCTCTAGATTTGTTGATGGAAACCATTTTCCATTATGAGATTCGAGGATCTTTCTGGGTTGAAACCACTGTCAATAGTATTTGAAGAAACTGAGGATTCAGCTGAGTTTATCCCTTCTACATGATACTGAGTTCAGAATAGAACTTCCCACCTGGTCAGTTTTAGATAATACCATTCTATGTCCTTTTTATTCTCTCTTTCCAACTGACAGCCTTTATTCCAGGATGATTTTATAAGGAATATTTTTAAGTTCTAAAGACATCCCATTCAATCTTTAGAAAAGAAGCTAAATATTTCATAACACATTTCAGCATTTGAGTTTTCTTGTAGCATCAGAGTTAAAACTGTGTCAAACCATTTCATTTTCTCTTCAATCTTTCTTCTAAAAGCACTCACCATATCCTCCCTTCTGTCAATTACTTGTACCATGTTGGATTTTGTAGGTAGGAATGTGGGTAAATGTGAGTTGGTAGAGTCCAAAGCACTACTTTTAATTCCTTTTCATTTAATTGAAATATAATTCATTTACAATGTTGTGTTAGTTTCTGGTGTATAGCATAGTGATTCAGTTATACATATATATTCTTTTGCATATTCTTTTTCATTGTAGGTTATTACAAGCTATTGAATATAGTTTGCTGTGCTATACAGTAGGACCTTGTTGTTTATCTATTTTGTACATAGTAGTTTGTGACTACTAATTTCAAACTCCTATTTTATCTCTCCTCCTCTTTCCCCTTTGGTAACCGTAAGTTTGTTTTCTGTCTGTGAGTCTGTTTCTGTTTTGTATAACTCCATTTCATTTTATCTTGAGCTTCTGCATCTTGGTAGAACATTAAGTACATAGATACGTGGTTAGGAAGGGTAAATTGCATTTGAGTACTATTGTGTAAAAAGTGAAATTAGTCATTTTATATAAGAACTATGTATAAGAATTAAGCAAATATGGAAGATTAAATACATATGTTGACATATATACATATAAAATTTCAATGCATATTTTTGATTCTAAGTGGAGTTCTAATTTTACCAGTTATCAGAGCCTAAACAAAGCTTCCTTGTGCGTTGGGTAAGAGGATTGCGATTACTCATTGGTAGCCTTTATTAAAGACTGGTGCCAAAGCATGTGTCTTGTTTTGAAAATTTAAGCCAGATTATTCTTAAAACTTGTGGCTGTTAACAGAGAACTGTGATCCCCTTCAGACCCACTGCTGGAATAAGGAAGTTGGGAAATCTTTGCTAACCTGCAGGTTCAGATGCTGCCCCCTCCACGTTGCCTCATCTGATGATCTGAGACGGAATTCATGACTCCCTCCTCTGAATGCCCAGAACCGTTGGTGCCCTCTTGCACTGTGGCAGTGGGGGGACTTTTCTCTCCATCCTCCCTGTGGCACCTAGCAGTGTTGTGTGCTTAGTGAATAATCAAAAAGTTTTGAGCTAGTGGCATAAAAGATCAAATTGGAACCTGTTGATTGAGAATGATTTTTAAAAATCATTTATCAAGCCCTAGATTTACTCTAGGTTTTGCAATATGTTTTCTCTTGAAATCCTCACATAAACCCAAGATGAATATTCCTACCCCTCTCTTACAGGTAAAGAAACAGGTTGAGAGATATCAAGTAACTCCTTTAGTTTATATTGTTAATAAGACATGGATAGAGCCTAGAATCTAATTGAATTTTGTTTGGTTGTAGCAACTGTTCTCTTAACATTATCCACACTGGTTCACAGTAAGCATGTTTTTTTCTCTTTTAGTACAACCTCTCCTTCCCTCCCCCTACAATTAATCCTCACTGAAATGTTTTCTCAAGGCCTAATTTCTGCCAGGGACTTAGACAAATGGTTACGTCAGCTGGGCTTTCATGACGTCATGTGGTGCTAGTTAGGCTCTCTGGATTCAGTGCTGAGTCTACCCTCTTCTAGCTATGTGGCCTTGAGCACAGCTCCTCGCCTCTCCCGGCCTCAGTCTTCTCATCTGTAAAATGAGGGTGACAATAGTACCTGCTTCCCAGGGTCTTTATGAGACTCAAATGATCTATTGTATGTAGAATACTTTTTTAAATGGTCCTGGCACCTAATGAGTGCTGTATGAAGATTACTTATTGTTTCAGCTAGCATTGTTCAGCCGAGATCATTTACCATATCCTTTCATCTTGGAATACTAAGAAAGGGGTATATACTTTTGAATGGTTTAAAAAGTTCGGCAGCAGAGGCTGACCTTTTTGACTTTCAAAACTATAGTGAAAATAGTTCACGTTTTTGGTGCTTTTCAGCAGGTCGCTCTCTGAAGGCAACTAACTTGATCTGGAGTAAGTCAGATATTACACTTGATTTCTCTGTGCACCGAGAAACGTGCATTCTTCTGGGGGTGAACACACATGCCTTCACACACACATACAAACAACAAGCACCAAAAGGACATTAGCAGTTCAAATCATGGGCTATGCTACCTCCTGAGAACCAAGGACCATCTCTGTGATTAAACTGAGTCAAACTCATCTGTAATCGAGGCACTGGTAGAATGGGCTTGTTCAAGCATATAACTGCCTAAAATTTTTGGTTTAAATTTTCTATAAATTAAAAGTGAAATTTACAGCAATTTTTGCCTGCTAAAAAGAGCATTTCTTGTTAGGTGTCTAACCTCATCACAGATCCCCTTTCAGAAAAATTAACTGAAAATAGTGAATGTGAAGGAGGGAGGATTTAGAGAATTTTTATCTCAGTGCCAAGACTGTGGGGCTGGCAAGAAATGTTTCTTCTCCTTCATCTGGGTCCCATAATGTGTCTCTCAGAGTGCTGTTTCTCAGGGGCAGTGTGGTAACCTGAGAGGAACAGACCTTGAAATCAGATATGGTTCAGATCCCAACTCTGCCGTTAGGCTAGTCACTTATCTTCTTTGACCTTCAGTTTCCTCATCGGTAAAATGACCATAATCAGCACCATTTCACTGAATTGTGTTAACAGCACAACTGTCTACTTCCTCTTGTAAATTTCCCCTTTCCCGTTTTAGAGAAATAGTTTCAATTTTAATTTGTTCTAAAAATCATGTAATTCTATAAAGTATTACCCCTAGGCTTTCAACTCCACAAGGCAGGGACCATTTCTTGTTTCCTACTGTGTTGCTGTTTTCTGGTCCCATATCTGTTGCAAGAAATGCTCTCCTTTCTGTGCTGGCTACCATGACAGCTTTTCTGAAGGGCAGCAGTAACCACCCTCGCAGTTTATAGTTTGCCAACCTAGGTTTGTCATAGAAGAGAAATAGGTAGGAAAATAAAAGAAATAATGGGTATTCTTACCCTGTCATGAGTGTAGCTTTTTTTTAAGACTCGGCTGTGTATTTTCCTTGCGAATATAATCTTCAAATGTATGTTAACCAGCTGAGCCCTGGCAAATTATTTCTCACAAACCTGTAAGTGTACACTTACACACTCTTTCAACTCTTTCATTGTGCTTCTTAGTCTTTAAAGCTATTGATGTTTTAGAAAGTTTAAAAGTAAGATTCTTTAAACACACCTCATTAAGGAACTTTCAAAATGCAAATGATTTGAAAGTGGGACGTGTGCTGCCAACTGGTGGTAACAGGCCAATGGCTGTTCCATTTTCTCCCAAGTAGGATGACCAAGGTTTCTTCTGTGGGTTGAAGGGTTGAATCCTGGCTAGGCTCCAATCAATAGGCTCTCAGAGCATGTATCAAACATAAGTATGGTCAGGGGCCCACCCAGAAGGAGACAATTAAGAGGGTGGCCTGGCTAACCCTCCATGTGCCCCTGGAGAGGTTGGCAGGGAGGCAGAGAAGTGTAACAGAAGACAGAGCAAAAAGGGACAGGAAGGAAAGTGGTGGTAGGAAATGACAGGAGAGAGGTTGAATAGATAAGATATGGGAGTTTGAGCGATGAAGGCTAATATGTGGCCTTTCAAAGGTTTGTAATTCATTCTGCAGCAGTGAGTTGTGCGGATGTACAATGTGCTTTTCATGTAGTGCAATGGCAGCATTGGATTGTGTCATGAAGAAAATCAGATTTTTATAGTCGTCCTTGACTCTACAGGTAAGTAAGTGTGAACTCAGAACAGTAGAGAAACAGACAGGTCAAATACTCAGAATAGAAACAAACCTGAGTATAAACAGAATTCTCATACAGACAGAATACATTTTACAAGAAAATTCAGGACTGTGTCCCAAGTCTTTATTGATTGTAAAACTTTGTTTTTAATGATTAAAATTACTTGGATTCAGTAGGCCAGTGCTTTGACATGCTTTATGTTCTGCTGAAGTTTTCGCTGCAGTGATATTTCTCTTTTTATTCCCAGTAATGTCCAGCAGTGTGCTTTACACAGAGTGGTGCTTATTAAATATTTGTTACCAGAATGACTGAGTGACCAAAATCTGTTGTCTAGGATTTGATTTATATTACAAAATAAGTAAAATTTTGTATTTTCCCCACTTTTCTATGTTGTTACTTATGTCAGCCTCATTCTCCTTCATTTATGTCAGAGAGACTCTAGCAGAGCTTCTGTAAATGAGCATCAAATATTTGTTGACAGCATTGAAATGCCTGCATCTCCTGCACATTGCTTGGCTTGGTGAATAGAGTGGCACTTACTTGGTTTCTCTACAAATAGAGTCTCATGATATGGGGATAATTAGTACACTGTCCCCTGTACAGAACACTGGTGACAGTACACACAGAAAGGGGCTGAAGAGGTGGAGAAATAGCAGGTGACAAAGGTATCAAGAATCAGACGGACTCCAATTTCGTTTGTTTTCATAATTTCTGTTTATATTCTTGTGGCTACATATGTAAGCAGGAGGGGAGGTGGGAAGCTAGAATCTCCCTAACAGGGAGGAATCCTTAGCTTTTATTACAACTTAACTCACCAGTTAAGCATTAAAAATATTAATCAAAATTAATCAAAAGGCAAATCTGAAGAATAGGTTAAGTTTAATAGGGAAATAGCATCCCAAGCCATCTCAGTGAGTTCAGATGTAGAAGCCTGTCCTTTCTCCTTTTGACCTCCAGGTGGTGGTGTTTACCCAGTCAAGGCAAGCAGATGCCCAGCCCCATTTCCTTCCCTTAGGTTCATAGCTGGGCTTTCATTTTTTCAAAATATTTTCCATTTCCACTGATGTGTTCTTTTAAATGGTCAATAAATTTTTATAACCACTATCTGAAAATTTGCAAGATTATTGTGATTTGTGCTTCTTAGCCTACAATAATTCTTTCTGTCCAGCACACACCCAGAGATAGGCATTTACATTTGTTCATTGGTCCTCTACCTTTCCTTGCTTCTTAGAACTGAGACTCAGTCACAGACATTTGGGCTGTCAGTAGAACTCATCCAAGTCCCTTTAGACACTTATGTGATTTAAAATAGATTGCCAGTTCAGTGAAGGCACCTCAACTCCATAGGCTTCTGAGTAAAGAACACTGTCTTTACAGGAGTGCTTTTAACCCCCAAAGCCAGTGAGTGTTCCTAGCAGACCTAACCTGATTTTTTGGTGAGGGGGCGCTTGTCAGACACCAGGAATGCTTCGATGATTTGAGGTCACCTTTCCAATGACACCCTGCAGTCCAATCCAAATTCCTCAAAAAAGTGTTCCTAGGAAAAAACTAAGAGGGAGTCATGGACAGTTTCTTTCCATTTAAATAGATTTCAATGGCAAGAAAAGTGGACATTTTATTGTACAGCATGGATAGGATGGGAGTACAGTGATATCAATTTTACCATTGGTGAAGTTTGGAATTTTTAAGATTGGCTTTAAAAAATAACCAATTAACATAATTTTCTTGTCCCTTTTTCTCCTTTTCTGTCACCAGGGGTTTGTAAACAAGCTGGATGAATTTATTCAATGGTTGAACGAAGCCATGGAAACCACTGAGAATTGGACACCACCTAAAGCAGAGACGGATGGCCTTAAACTGTACCTGGAGACACACTTGGTAGGCAAGCTTGTTTTACTCTCACTGTTAGTTAGGGAAGGATTTTAATGCACTGCTTATTTGTTTATGGAGAATACCAATTTTACTTATCAGAAGTCATTATATGCTAATACACCAAGTTTTAATGGGTAAACTGCAGAAGCTGAAATTTTACAGGCATTTCAAGTAATACTATGAAACCTAAATCCTCCATATTTCCAGCTATTTTTTTCAAAACTTATTCCAGAAAGGTGAGTAATTATTTTAAAAATACTGTGGAAAATTTTACTAGACCCTTGCTTGCTAAAGCAGAGACTGAAGGCTTTCCTTTTCTTAAAAAAAAAAAAAAAAAAGAAACATAATTTTGATGACCATTCTAAGCTTTCTAGAATTCTTGTAAAATTAATGAACCTCTCATTATCAAGAGGGTCTACTTTATCTGTTCTACACTGGGTTATTTTAATAAAATATTTAAAATGATGATCTCCATCATTTTTGCTGCTATGTGGGTTTTTCAGCATATAATTAATACAACTGTCATTACACTCGTCCCTGTGCACAGGGAGAACCAAGGAAGGGAAGTGGAAAACACTTGGATGAATATGCTTCTGAATATGTTAGAAGCAAGAATTATAGACTAGGGGACATTTGATGAACCTCATGAGGTTTTTACTGAATGCTTCAAATGGCCGATATCAATTATGAAGGGGTGGAAACCAAGTAGTGGAGTGTGATAAAGCATGAAGAAAAAGCACGTTGTCTTAGGAAATGAAAATTCAGGCTTTAAGAATCTCATCTTTATTCCTTTCACCGATAGCATAAAATTGACAAAGGCTATGAACACGAATCCTTGGGTACCCAGCTGTGGGGCTGATTTTCTGCCCCTCTTACACAGTTGGAATTTGGATTGAGTAAACATCGTGTGGGAGCCCTACATGGATGTGAGTTCACAGGGTTCCAGGACTGTTCCCTGTGGCATTCAGTGAGAGAATGTGGGAGGGAGAAGACAGAAGAAGAGAAGAGGGGAAGGGGGGGGGTTAGTTTTTGGTGTTCGTGTTTTGCAGTGTGTTTTATATCATTGCAAGAAAAACAGCCTCAGAATCTTATTGCTGCATGCAAATCGTCTTTTGGATGATTTAAAAAAAATCACAAAACCGTGTTGTAGAGGATGAGTGTTTTGCTTCCATTTTAGAGACCTGGGTTGATAGTGTGTAAAAATGCCGGTGACCCCAACCACCTCTTGTACATGGGTTTTTAAATACTGCCCTTAGTATTCAATTCCCTGTTGAGTAGAGCCTTGATTTTTTTTAAAAGAGGGCATTTCATAATAGCAAGATAAAGATATTCAGTGCTTTATAATGTAAATTGTATTAATTAGAATGTCAACTTTTCACTGGCATTGTTCTGACAAATTCTAATCTGTGTTTAAACAGGAGTATCTGAACTTTATTTCACATTAAGTGTTCTGTCTTAATTTGTCTTGATTTAATATTTTATGGAAAACACACATTTAGTTTTTGAGGTCCCAGAGGGCATGAGGACACAAAGAGTGCTTTACCTCTGGGCTGTTTATTAACTCCTAAGCCAAGCTAGGTGAGTATGAATGAAGCTCTCTCCTCTGAGAGCTGAGTGACGTGGCCTCTATGTAACCAATATACACTCACGTTCTCAAATCAGTATTACAGAGTTCCTTATTTAGCATCCCTGTGTTTGTCTCACTGTAACCCAACACTACCCACTAGAACTTTCTGTGATGATGGAATATTCTATACTGCATGTCCAATGTGGGAGCTGCTAACCACACCTTGTCTACTGAGCACTTGAAATGTGGCTAGAGCAACTGAGGAAATGAATTTTTAATTAATGCACATTTGAATTTAAATTGCCACGTGTGACTTGTAATGACTGTATTCTATTCTTACAAATTCTTGCAGAACTCTTTATAGTTGACCATAATGAATTGCAGGTGTCCCTACCTGCCTCATAATGAAATTCTCATCCAAAATGTGGAAGCCCTTATCCCCTTTGTTGTAGATCTCTCTCTACCTTAGATCCACAGCAAAGAGTCCTTCTTAAAATCTATCCCTCTTAAAGAATAATCTTGTTTCTGCTGAGTGATCAACACTTTCTTGAATGAGTTTTCTCCACCATCATGTCTGTATTGGTTGGAATAGAGATAACTTAGGAACATCTTCTTTACCTCTGTTTTGCAAATAGTGAGGGATTGTGATCTCCAGATTTGTTCGCTGTTGTTAAATCACAATCTCAGGAGCTGAAGTTATGAATACTGTTTAACAGTTACTGAAGACCTAGTGTGCATGGATCACTGTTGAGTGATGCTTAATTACCGAGTCACTGTTTTACTGCATGTCATGTCTGTTACTCTAGATACAGCCTGCTGTTTAAACATCTTTCAAATAAACTCTGAGTTACTCTGTCTCTCTGAGCATAATGTCTATCTACAGTGTCCTCCTGATCAATATTGTCATTTATATGTTTTATTGTATTTACTTACTGTGGTGCTTAGTTGATATAGTTATTCTTTTCAAAAGAAGGCAAAAAATATCTGCCTTCCCAGAAAGAAAGTATACAACTAAGCCTAGAGATTTATATTTCTAAGTTCACCTGCATAAGTCATTTCTGCTCCTTAATGAGTGGGCAAGTGACATTTACAAGATTATCTAGTATGCAGAAATAGCTACACAAGTTTCATTAAACATCTTTGTAGATTCTGTAATTTAATATTAAACCAACAGATGGGCAAGGCCCTGAGTTCATCTCCCCTGATTTAATAAGGTGTTGGCACCCTGCAATGTTTATTTTAAAGAAGAACAAATATAAAAACAGTAACAAAAGTTGTACATTTATATTTTGATACTTAATTCAATTATTTTCCACGACAGTAACCAAGGGCTTTTACCAACACAAATCAATTAAAGCTTCACAATACCTTTATCAGAATATGAAGGAGCTTTGTTTTAACTGTAAGAAATACTGTGAAATTGCGATGATACATCAGCGATTTTCCGTGATAATTAATCATCTGCTTGCAACCTGGCTGCTCCCTCAAAAATATAACTTCTGTCTTTCTAGAAAATGACATTTTCAGGAAAATGTCATTCTGGAAAGGTATTTTGTGAGCATGGAGCATATTGGACATCCCTCTTCTTTGAAAACCACTTTTAAAATAACACTGTATAATCTGTTCTTGTACCGATTCCCTTCTTCCTCACTTCTGTCCGCTTTTTTAACAGCTTCATTGAGGTATAATTGACAAACTAAATTGTATATATTTAAAGTATACAATTTTACAACTTTTGACAAGTTGACAAATGTATACACCCATGATACCGTCACCACAGTCAAGAGAGTGAGCATTTCCATCACCTCCAAAAGCTTTCTCATGACCCTTTGTCATTGCTCCCCCTCTTCCCTCTCAGCCTTTCCCTCATCCCTAAGTAATCGAGGATCTTCTTTCTGTCACTGTTTGATTTGTTTGTACTTTCTAGAATTTTGCATAAATGGGAATTGAACAATATATTCTCTTTCTCTCTTTTTTCTTTTTTGGTCTGCTTTCTTTCACACAGCATACTTATTGTGATGTTGCATGTTTCAATAGTTCATTCATTTTTATTGCTGAATAATATTCCATTGTATAGATCAAGCACAATTTGTTTATCCATTCACCTGACAATGGACCCTTGGGTTGTTTCCCTCACCACCATTTTTACTGGCTAAAGAAACAAAAGTCACCAAAAACTACATATGAGTAGAAGCTTCATTAATAAACACACCAAAAATAGTTCTTGGCAGACTATTTAGATTTCTTTTTTCCTTTGAAAGAATTTATAGTATCTTCAGAGTTAGAATGCTGAAGAGGAGAGCAGGAGAGCAACTTCTTCCTCCAGATATGACATTTCATGTCCATTTGCTCCCGAAAAGATAACTCTCATCTCCCAAATCGTTTTTATAAGTGCCTAACTCACCAAATGGCACCACATCATATGCAATCAACTGTGGGAAAACCAGAAGTGTTTGTTTGTTTGCTTGTTTTTAATCTGTAGCCAGAGTATCCAGTAAGAGAAAGCAAAGTCAAACTGACACCAGACATCTGTGCAATAATTAGGAAAAAGAGCCAAGCACAATGGCCTGGCTTAAACTTGGGAGATAAATTTGCATAGGTAGCACCATGTCATACTGGGCAAACATGAACTGGCCACAAAGAAATAGCCTTGGAAAAACAACATTCTTAATTCAGTTTGATAAATGAGAACACATGGTGGGGAATAGTGACAGTGAGTTCATATATATTAAGCACCTGAGTGCCAGGCAGTTGTTTATGTGCTAGGAATACATGATGAATGGGTTTGGCTTCTTCCAGTTTTTTGCAATCTAAGGGAGATGACCATGGATTAGATTTAGTCATCTATACACTCGTAAATGATGCACATAATATAATTTTGAGCAGTAAACTTCTTGTAGGATAAGCAAAATACTATTCAGAGCATAGCGCAAAGTTTTATTGGTTCTTCCTCAGGGTAGGGAAGACTCAAAGAGGTAATTTGATGTAGACCTCACAGGTTATATATGTTTTGTTGTGTAGAGAAGGGAGAAGAGGTGGGAGGGAATTTTATGGGCAAGTAAGGGAGGTGAGGTGAGCCTTCTTGTGTGGCTGAGGCTGGGTTGTGTCTTGCAGGTTGGAGCCGGGTGGTAAAAGAGATGGAATGTCTTTTTAATGCGTTGAACTTTTTTCTGGGGGCAGTGGCAACTCATTGAAGGTTTGATTTTTATCTTAAAACAGAAGAGTGACCTAAATCAACTGTAAATTCGATGGGGGAAGGGTCAGCTTGGCATAGATTAACTGGAAAAATCCATGGCTTAAATGAGAAAATAACTGTGGGCATAATGGAAAATGGATTTGAGTGTATGGCATTTGAAGGCTCTGCTGGTACTGGCAATCTGTTATCAGTTTCTTTAAATGTGTTTTTTTGACTAACTAATGCATGGATAGGACACAAAATTCTGAAGGTTAATAAAGGAAGGGAGTAAAAAGGTGAGCCTCCCACCTATGTCCCCCCAGTTACCAATTCTCTTCCCTTGAGGCAACCACTGTTTCTTGTTTGTTTATATCCTTTGTGAGTTACTCCAAGCATTTGAAAACAAATGCATATATATACTTAACTTTGTTCTCTTAATTTATATGAGCAGTAATTCAAAATCAGTAAATATAGAACTGCTTCATCCTTTTGAATATACAGTGTTCCACTTGTGAATATGCCATAATTTATTTAACCGGTCCTTTATTGATGAAAACTTAGGTTGTTTGCAGTGTTTTTTGATTATTAACAGTGCTTCAGTGAATATCTTTGGATATTCATTATCTTGCATAGTGTTAGTATATCATTAAAATAAATTTAAAAAATACCTTACATGTGAAACTTCTGGGTCAAGGGTTATACATATTTAAAATTTTCATGTACTATCAAATTGTCCTTGATAGAAATTGTACCACTTTATAGTCAGCAATGCATGAGAATCCCCATTTCTGCACAACCTTGCTATTGGAGTATGTTACCACATTTGTCTCTTTGATAGTTACAAATGACATCTTGTAGTTTAATTTGTATTTCTTGTATTTTAAGTGCAGTTGAGTGCCTCTTTATATTTTTAGGAGTCATTTGTATTTCTTTTCTGAGAACTCTATGCTCATGTTCTTGACCTATTTTTCTGTTAGGTCACTGGCCTTTGGCTTTGGGATTTATGGGAGCTTTGTATATATTAAGAAATTGTGTCCCTTGTCTTTGATGTGACTAGAAAATGTCTTTAAAATAAACTATTTGGGGGGCTCTCTTGCAAAATAACATGGATATCTCAACAGTTTGATGAATCCAGGGCTAGGCAGACCTGAAGGCCAGGCTGATAAGCATGTAACAGGTCTCTACCGCCTACAAAAGCCTGTTTGGATTCCAGATATGTTCTAGGGAGTTTGCTTCTTTAGTTGTGGATGGACCAAGCCTAAGATCAGAGATGCTGTTAAATTAATGGATTGGATGATGTTTAAGCAGTGAGAGAAGTGGAGAGGATGTGGGTCAGGGTTAGGTAGAAAGTAGGTAAGAATGGAGGGGATTGGTTAGAAAGAAATGGACAGATCAGACATGTCAACAGCTCTCATTTCTTTTTGATGCTCCCTCTTGTCTAGTCAGAAATCTCATTACCAATGTCTAGTTTGTCTTCCCTGGTCTCCACTGAAACTACTCATGTCCTTGGGAATAGCACAGGAAGGTCTGCTGCCCCACAGCTGGCAGAAGTGGGACCAAGACTTCAATGTTTTGGAGGGTGTAGAAACTCGCAGAAAGCTTCTCTGTCCGTGTGGGGAGTGGGCCTGAAGCTCCAGGGCTGTTCTAGGGGTTTGTGAAACCAGGGAATGTGAACATTACAAGTCATATTCACATGGAAAAGAAGAGTCAGGTGTTATTAGGACTCAGTGACTATGGGGCATGTGCTGAAGAAGGAGAAAACTTTGTCTTTTATATAACTGTTGTAATTATGGGACTCTACTTAAAGGGAAACATTAAATTATTCTCACTGGAAAAATTCAAACCATATAAAAGAGTATAAAATTAAAATTAAAAGCCTTACCCCTTCTTGGATAACCAGCAGAAACAGTTGGTACTGTATCTTTTTGGGCCTTTTTATACATTTGAAATATTTTTCACTCATATTGTACATACTGTTCAATGATTTTTTTTGTGTAAATATATCTGAGACATCCTTCTGTCAGTGCATGAAGATCTATTGCACGTTTTAGCTGCTCCTTAATATTTTATTGTGTGGATGTGCCACAATTTTCCTAATCACTCCCATGATGCTGGCTCTTTAAGCTGCCTCCTTATTTATACTTTGCAAATAATACTGCAGTGAGTGTTCAAGTCATTTTAACACCAGTTGAGAGTCTCAGCCTTGTCCCATTACTGTCTGTCTATAATAGCAGCAACTCAGGGTCCCCATATAATGAAATTCTGTCATGTTCTCGGGGAAGGCTGTTGCTCTAGGCCCTAAAAAGTGAGTCAGGTTCATGTTTGTGTGTGCATAGAGCTTTGAATCCATGTTTATAGGAGTAGCTTTTAAAGCCCACCTTCCAGAACCTCTTTCATTTTAGAAGTGATCCCTGCAATTTGAGGTGACTACCACAAGATGGCACAGAAGCCCCAAAATCCTGCAGACTGCTTCTAGTCTTGGTGCCCTTGAAGGGTCTGAAACTTTTTCCTTATTCGTTATGGTGTCATTATTCCAAAGGACTTACAAAAACAAACTGGATTAAACTAATAATGTGGCTGTCTAACAATATCCAATACAGATGTTTTTATGCATTTGTCATTTATATTTGGATATTCATGTTATAGCCCATTTTTATTAAATAGCTTTCATTTTGAGTATAAGAAAAACAATATACTTCTCACAGTTTTTAGCCATACGAAAACTTCCCCAGATACTCAGCTGGTTCTCTTTAGCCTGCCCTTCTGTCTCCACCTCTGCTGCATTTTTCATTGCTTGAAGTTAAGAGATGACAGGCTCTCTGTCTTCCCACTTCCTGGTGCCCACCTCTCCCTGCCTACCCTTCTCTGCTGAGATGATAGGCAGCCCTGGCCCAAGAAAGTTGAGCATCACAAAACTAGCAGCTATCACATGCCTATTCTCTTCAGCTAGTGGGAGACTGCTAGTCAGACTTCAAAAGCCTGAGCTGTGTGAGTTTGGCCGTCACCCTCCTCAGCCTTGCTGTACAGAGCTGGTGGCCTCGTAGGAGCTCTGAAATTCCATTTGCTTGTCCCCATTGATTTCTATCAGTTTAAGGTGAGTAGCTGAGAGTTTAGTAGGGAGCAGCATTTCTTCTCTTTGAGGAATTTGAAATATTCAACTCCCAGCCTTGAGTTACTTCCTTTGGTAGCTTGTGGATGGAAAGATCTGTCAGGAATTTGTAGCACACAGGCATTTCGAGGTTGATACGTGGGGACAGGAGGCTCATTTTGGACATGTGAAAATCCTGGACCACATTCCTTTGCTCATATAACTAATTCTGTGCACTTAGGAGGCAGTGTTGTCTTCCCTTATCAGTTAAAAAAGATCCCTGAATTGTTCAAAGCACCTGGGAATGTACTTTTTGCCTGACTTCCTTTAAGGACTCTTGGGTCATAATACCCAGCAGTTCTCATCCTTTTGAAAATTGTTGGTGCCCAGACGTTGATTTATTACTTTATTTATTCTTTTTCTTTAGGAGGTAATGACTGTTTTAAAGTACAATGCCAGGGAAACACTGGATTTATTAAGCACTTCCTATTTAGGGTGGTGGTGTGCTAAGCACTGAAGAGGGTTACAGCCTGCTTTGCACTTTGAGGGTTCATGCACAGACCAAAGGACACTGTGTGTGGACAAGAGCCAGTGTGTGACCTAACTCACATAAGCCAGGGCACCATCACCCACCACCTGTCTCCCTGTGTAGACCCATGCACTGATCTTACTTATCTACTGTGTTATGTGGCATTTTGGAATCTTGAAACAATTCACCTGGTATAAATGATATTAAGGTAAAAAGTTTCAGGCCTGAAACAGATCTTCACTTTAGCTACAAAAATGCTTGTCATAACTACTGAAGGTTGTTGTGAAGATGGAGTAAACTTGTATGTGAGGATGCTTTGGTCATTTTGGGGGAGTCAGGCACACCTATCTTGAAGACCTGAGAACATGTGGTGTGAGAAGCTCGGGTGCTCCTATTGAAGCCCACCTACCCTCCCCACGTGATTGCCCTGTGACTGTCACCTACTCGAGGGATGGCTTTTGTCTTTTCAATGTCCCTCTAACACTTCTCCTTGCACATACATAATAGATACCAAACATATCTGCTAAATGAATGAATGAGCATTTGTACAACCCTTACAGTAGCAAATTATAATTAATATTATAGATCATCACACAATAACTGAGAAGATCTGCAAGTTAAGGTATTTCCTCTCCAATTTCCAAATCAAAATGGACTCTGGTCACAGAACTTTCAGGGTATAGGTGACAAGAAAATCTCCTATAGAGGGAAAAAATAGGAATGTTCTTTTATGTTTTCAGGATGTAATTCGTCCCCTTTGGCAGAAAGCACAAGGAAAATAAAAAGGTTAACTTAGATATGAGAAAGGTTTAAAAATGCCACAGGTTCATGTTACTATTTCAAAAGCTGAGGACTGTATGACTAGACAGGATGTTAATGACTTGACATTACAACATTTATTAAATTTATTTTCAAAGCAGTTTGGTTCCCCCTCTCCAATGCATGAAGCTTGTGGGAGTTGGAATAGATCTGCCCCAGGCTGCCAAACAAATTTTTAATGGAACTGGAGTCCTTCAGGGATTGTCCTAAATCCACATAATATTCTTAGGTCTTGGTGTTTGCACTGGGACCTGTATATTAGCAGATGTACGTGTGAATAATATACTTATATCTATCCATCACCTTCGTGACTCACATCTGTAGGGGCTGCTGCACATCAATTATTCCACCGCAGGGAGTAGAGAGATATTTGGGCCAGGATTGACCTCTTTTTCAATTAGGGCCTCAAAACAGTGTATTCTGGAAGTCAAGTGGTCCCTTTAGACAGAACCCCTGAGAATCCATTTGGCCTAATGTGGCCATGCTGGGAAGTCAATGTGATTACCTGTCCCAGGTGTGAGGGCAGCATCCATAGAAGCAAATGGAAACTTGGTTGCTAAGAGGCACCATCATATTCAGGATCTCTCCCATGTCTCTAATCCTTGCATAAGATATTAGCAAGTCTATCAGAAGAGAGTGCCAGCCTTAGTAAAACACATTTACCTTCCACCAAAACAAATGCAACTGTTTCTTTGAAAAATATTGTTACTTGTTTGAGGAGCTAAATTCACTTTCAAATCTTGGAAATGTTTTTCTTACCTGAAGTTTCAGGAAAAAAGTCTCCTCAGGAAGAACAATGATTTTTGTCTTTATATCTTCGTGTCTCTTTTTTTTTTTTTAAGAAAACAAAGTTGTTATAATCCCTATCTTTTTGTTGATAGACTTGGAACTTCTCAAGAGTACATGGTACTTTTAATTTTTCTAAGCTTCTGATATTATACCTGGAGATGTGTTGTATGTTGTCATAATGAATAAATCAATGACAAATACAGCCACTTCACTTTGTTGGGGAGATATATAATTGTGGTGGTGGCTGACCATTTATTTAATTATGTGGTAAGTACCATATGATGAGAGGGTAAAGTTAAATTGATGATTTGGGCTATCTCAGCCAGGGTACAGTTTACATGGCAATTACACTGGGATCATCTAAGTGTAATTGGCAAGTAATTTTGTAAGTGAAGGAACATGACAGCTCATTTACATCACGTTCAGTGAGTAAAATTTGGGGACATTTATCAACCACTTCCAAGCAAAGAGTGATTGCACCAGTTTCTCCCAAAATGCTATAGGCAGTTTGAAAGCTGCTTGGAAGGTTTTTGGTATGAATCTTCATACTTTTGCTCCCTGAACATGTATTAGATGTGTGCTGTGTGTCAGGCACTGTCCTAGGCGTTGAGGACACAAACACAAGTGGAAAGTTAAATTCTACTCTCAGAGAACTCATGGGTAGGAGGCAGACCCATCATCAGTAGTTACACCACAGTGTCACAAGTGGATGCTCCAGTTCTGCACAAGTATTGTTGATACTGAGGAGGGGAAACCTGGAGGATAAAAGATTGTGAGGGAAAACTTGCTGGAAAGGGTGACACTTGAGATAAATTTTGAAGGATGAGCAGGGCTTAGCTAGGGGAAGGGAAAAAGGACTTTCCAGGCAGAGGGGCCAGCAGGACCGGAGTCTTAGATGAGCAAGATGGCTGGTGTGAGCTGGGAACTTTAAGTAGTCCAGACACATTTCACGGCAGGCATGGGGCCCAGGAAGCAGCCTGGGCTGGGGTCTAAGAGGGCTCTGAAGGTCATGCTGGAGGCTGGACCTTATCCTGCAACCTAGGGAAGCCGCTGGAGGCTTTTAACAAGACGAGTATCTTTCTCAGAGTTGTTTTGTAGAAAGACTATTCTGCGTAATAAAGTGTTTGTATTGAGCTATTACGATATGTCAGCCTCTGTTCTACAGGTATCAAGGCATTCCATCCTCACAGCCACCCCATGAAGTAGGCACTAACATTATCCCCCTTTTACAGATAAGCATACTGAGTACACAGAGATTGCCCGAAGTTACACAGGAGGTGATGGGGCCAGGATTTGAACCCAGGCTTGTCCAGGGCCAGAGCCCATGCTTATCACCAGCACTCCACACTGTGTCATGGCCCCCTTGATAAAATCAGCTGCACCTCCCTGCTTTTAAGATGCACACCACCCACCCCCTGCCCCACCACTGGACTGTGAGCTCTGTGAGGTCAGGGACTATATTCATTTTTTTTCCAGTTTTTTCCACCATATTGAGGTATACAAATAGTAAAATACACTAATCTTAATTGCACAATGCAATACTTTCTAGCATATGTATACACCATGCAATCACAACCTAGATCAAGACAGTGGAAATTTCCATCACCCCATAAGGCCTCCTGTTATGTCGCTTGCTCAGTCTCAACTTGTCACACATTACCTTTTCCCCCAGCTCCCAACCTGAAGGTAGCTGCTATTCTGGTGCCTCTCTCCACCTCTTAGTTCTGCCTTCTCTTGAACCACATGACTGTATTCATCTTGTTCACAGCCACATCCTGCAAGCTTGGGACAGTGCCTGCCCCTTCACAGGCACACCACAAATAGGAAAAAATGTAATTTTGAGAGGGTTATGCCTGGAGGCTGTTGAAGTCAACCTGGCAAGAGATGATGGTGCAGACCTGAATCTAAAGCAGCGTTAGTCAATATGGAGAGGTGAGGATGGAGCAGTAAATTGGCAGGGCTTGGTGATTGATTGGACATGTGGATTTTGTTGGCGTATTCTCACAGTATTTCTGATCTCCAACTCATACACGGGAGAGATGACTTGGCAAAAGAACTTTGAAGCCGAGGAAAGCTAGTGCTGCTCCTCACAGAGCTCTCAAATTCCTGAGAAGAAATACTGCGGACTCAGGATGAGAAGTTAGAAGAAACTTCCCTGGAGAGCGTTAAAAATAGAATGAACACATCTGCCGGGGATGGTTGAGGGACAGAGCTGCCCTAGGGTAGATGAATGGTTAGATGGCCTTTGGGATTCTTCCCCCTTTGAAAGTTTTCTGGTTTGGAATAAATAAAAATTCTCCTGAGCCACCTATCCTTAACTGTCTGGCTTAGGATAAAATCAAAGTGTCCAAGGACTAGAAAATATTGACTCCAAATGCCTGCATCGTAGAAGAGGAGACAGCAACCAGAAGGGTTAGATGACTTTTCCAAGGACACACACCTGGGGCAAAAGGGAGACCCAGGTCATTGGCCTCTCAGTCTGAGCCCCTCTTCACAAATTCTCAGAGAGCAGCATCTGTGTTCTGGCGCCCTCAGGGCAGGCCTGTGCTAGGTGGTGACACAAAACAAAGAGAACCTGGTATCTGCACCTGGGAAATCCAGAGAGCCTCAACAAGGGGTGCCACTTGTCACCTAAAAATGCCATAAAGTACCATTTATTACACAGAACAGTTGGAAAATAGAGAAAATGAATTTAAAGTCCATAATGAATTTCCTTTAGCCCCACTCATTACCAGGCACCGCTTCAATGCTTTACAATTATTATTCTAATTCTTAGAACAACTTAGAAGTTAAATATTGTTATTTTCATTTTATGTTTCAGAAAGTTAAAGCCCTGAGAACTCATTCCATGAGACCAGACTACCTACAAGCCCTACCCTGCACAAACAGTGTTACTATTTTGTTGCATTTCCCAGTCTTCTCTTTTGACACACTGGGACTATTTGTTTACATAGCTAATTTTTTTAATTGAAATGTAGTCAGTTTACAATATTGTGTTTTTTGTATCAATGTAGTGATTCAGTTATATTATATATATATTCCTTTTCATATTTGTTTTCATTATAGGTTATTACAAGATATCGAATATAGTTCCCCATGCTCTACCATAGGACCTTGTTGTTTATCTATTTTATATGTAGTAGTTAGTATCTGCAAATCTCAAACTACCAATTTATCCCTTCACACACCCTTCCCCCCTTGGTAACCATAATATTTTCTTTTCTATGTCTGTGATTCTGTTTCTGTTTTGTGAATAAGTTTGTTTGTGTCTTTTGTTTGTTTGTTTGTTTGTTTTTAGATTCCACATATAAGTGATATTGTATTTTTCTTTCTCTCTCTGGCTTACCCCACTTAATATGATAATATCTAGGTCCATCCATGTTGTTGCAAATGGCATGATTTTATTCTTTTTTATGGCTAAGTAGTATTCCATTGTATAACTATACCACATCTTCTTTATCGAGTCATCTGTCAATGGACATTTAGGTTGTTTCCATATCTTGGCTACTGTAAATAGTTACATAGCTATAATTTTTTCATAGATACATTTTTGAACTTCATTTTTTTGGCTTGTAATGTGTTCAGTGTATTTTTCATGTGATTTCCTAGTCCTCATTTTAATGGCTGTATAATGTCTCAACAAGCTTTTAGGATGTTCTTAAACAAAGGAATGTTTACTTATAAAAACATTTCAAATTTTGGCACCTATAGCATTTGGAAGTTATATTCTCTATCTTGAGGACCATCTGACCATCCTCTGTGGATGGCAATGGGAAGAGCAGGAGAGAAGCTACCAGGCTCTGCACAGGGAATCAAGGCTTTTTTCCCCACCAACAGCCCCTCTGAGAACCAGGATGGTACTGGGCACGGCTGAGAGTGGAGCCTGGGCGGAAATGGCCTGAGGCATGTAGTGGGTGACTTTTCAGGCTTCTGCTTTTCTGACTGAACACACATTCTTCCTCCTGCCCTTGTGAAAAAGCAAGTTTTCATTTTCTTAGGCTAGTAAAAATCTTTTGTGTGAAGAAAAAGTGTCATCAAATGTCTTATTCATCAGTATATATACCATCTCTTTAAAATGACAGTGGGAGTAAAAGTTCATCAGTTCAATATGTCTTTCACATTTGGAGACTCCTGACTAATAAACCTCTGGTATTTATCATCAGAACAGCCAAAGAACTGAATTCTGGCACATGCTGTTCTCACGCACTGAGAAAAACTTTAAAAAGACAGAAGATTTTCTCCATTTTTTCCTCTTCCATTCATTTAGAAGAAAAAACATACCTTTTTTTAATTAAAAAAAAATGAGCATGCAGAAACATCTGGCCTCCATTACCATAGCAGCCTCCTAAATGGCCCCCTTGTCTGTCCTTTTAAAATCAGCTCTACACAACAGCCAGAATGATGTTTCTAGAACACAGAACTGTATCAGTCACTCTCCCATGTTGTTGGCATCTTCTTCCATGACTCTGTTATGGCTCTTGGAGTTAAATACCATGTGTAGCCACAGTTCCCACCTCCCCTGCTTCCACCCTGTCCCAGCCACACCAAGCTGCTTGTGGCTCCCCACTTCCTGCTACAGTAAAGGGCGTCTCCAGGCCCACATACAAATCAGTCCTTTCTCCCCAAGCTCCCTGCCAGGCTCTGCAGAACCTGGCTCCCAGCTTAGCTCCCGCAGCACCTATCCAGCACTTATCCCACTCATACAGAATATAGCCCACCATCTTATTTTTATTTGGCCTGCATGATACTTCAACTTTTAAAAAATTGAATGTCATTGGGCAGGGCATATCACTGTTCAGTTTGTTTAAAGCCCCCACCACTCCTTATTATACATCATACCCCAAGTGCAAATTTATTCTGTGCTGGGTCCTCTGAGGCTACTTGCTTTATATCTCTTCTACCCAACAGACTACAAACTGTGTGTGTGGGAATTGTTAACTTTTGTATCTATATGCCTGGCAGACACTGCTCAATAAATATCTATTATATTAATTTATGCTTTAAAAAAACTAAAATTATGTCAAGGAAGATGCAGTAATTCCTTTTGGCCTCTCTGTTCACAAACATCATAAAATTCATGGACCTCAATGGACCTGGCCCACACTAACAATATTCCATGGGTGTGACTGAAAGTCTGTGTTCATGATATGATTCTGCTAAAACTGAAACCTTTTGGATCCTTAAGTCTTTGAAGGTGATTATGGTCTTTCCCATTATTTCCTGTACCAGGGAATCCATATCTATTCTTATGATCCTTCATGAGTAATTATTCTTCACATTTGTCACAGTTTTGTCCATCAAGGCATACATTTCCTTGGTTTCGTTTCATATCCACATGATCTTCATACTCCCATCAAACTGGGATCTCCAGAAATTTGAATGGAATAGGATTAGATGTAGTATTTTATCTGCTTTGTAAGGTCTGATTATGATCAGCGTATAATCAGCATGCTTACATGAATCTGTATCCTGCTGAGAAGTAATGTACCCATACCTGTACCTGCCAGTAAGATGAGAATTTGTAGTAATGGGAATACCCATTGGTCAACATCTGATGTATCATCTTTTTGATAATCTAGCCCTTTGTCTCAGTCAGTGTATTTTTTGTTGCTGTAATTCTTCTCTTCTAGATTTTCAGTTACATGCTGCTTTAAAGACACTAAAAGAGATGTGGTGTCTCATAGGTCCCAGATTACTCATATTTATGGAATTTCACATAATCATCAGTGATGTAGGACTGTGGTACCTGCCTATGGCAATATTGTTCCCGTAAATTAAATCTCCAGAGAATGCTCTGCATTTTCAGGGCGCACTATGTATGTCACAAAGGGACTATATACCACAACGCATTGCTGAGGAAACGTGTTTAGTAGCACAAGAATGGAAGTGTGACCAAGTATCAAGTTTAACCAAAAAAAAAAAAAAAAAAAAAAAGAAAAAAGAAAGGAAGAAAGGAAAGAAAACCCTTTTCCTAAACGTTCTTCCCCAGAGAAGAGGTGGAGACAGAATGGGGAGAGCTTATTACAGAATCCTTCAGTGGCCAGAAATTTCATTGATTATTTTGTTAATGTGCCTGCTTGCCTGCTTTCTCAGAGGCCTTTTGTGAACTCCTTACTTGATATTATTAATGGTTAATGGATACACCTGAAAATCAAAAATATTGTGCCATTTGGGTAATAGTTAACATTAAATGGTTCCTTTCTATAGCACCAAGCGTATCAGCTTATCTTTTTCATAATAATGAAGGCCTCATCTTTTCCGGTGTCCTAACCAAGTGCTTCCACATCATGTTCAGGCAGAACCAGATCCAGCTGCATCTATTCTATACTACTGGCTTCAAGTATGTCAAATTTCCAACCTACTCACAGGTCCTTAGGTTCTCTTTTGCTCTGAGACATAAGTCTGATACATCTCTTTGGAAGCTCATGATTGCCAACCACTCAGCACAAGTCCGTTGTAAGTAAACAGAGAAGCAAAGAGAGCTCTAGACTAAATTTACAGTTATGAGGAAATCTCTAGCATAAATTTTTTCCTAAATAGTGGCCCTCTTGGGTGCTTTTTTCTGTGTCCCTTCTCCCTGAAACACACACACGTACCTCAGTCTGCATGGTATTGCTTCAGAGTTGAGGACTTCCACTACAGTGGCAAAAAGTAAACACAGCCATGTTTTGGCTGTAAAATAATAATTACTTAATTTTTCATAGATGTATCATTTGAATTGATCAAAGGAATCAGGCTTCCGATACATTGTTATACTTTATTTTATTCAACCAAATACCTGTAGCTGAAAGAGGCCAGTGCAAGAAATAGTGAACAACCTTTGGGGAAACCTAATGAGTCTCTTGCTGGCATCTTTTGCTGCAACTTTACTGTTTCTTAAGTCTCTGGTCAGATGAAATGTTTCATCATTTTGGAGTCAATTTTTTTTAACATTTTTTATTGAGTTATAGTCATTTTACAATGTTGTGTCAAATTCCAGTGTAGAGCACAATTTTTTGGTTATACATTAACTTACATATATTCATTGTCACATTTTTTTTTGCTGTGAGCTACCACAAGATCTTGTATGTATTTCCCTGTGCTATACAGTATAATCCTGTTTATCTATTCTGCATATGCCTGTCAGTATCTATAAATTTTGAAATCCCAGTCTGTCCCTTCCCACCCCCTGCCCCCTTGGCAACCACAAGTTTGTATTCTATGTCTATGAGTCTGTTTCTGTTTTGTATTTATGTTCTTTTTTTTTTCTTTTTTTTTAAGATTCCACATATAAGCGATCTCATGGTATTTTTCTTCCTCTTTCTGGCTTACTTCACTTAGAATGACATTCTCCAGGGACATCCATGTTGCTACAAATGGCGTAATGTTGTCATTTTTATGAGTGAGTAGTATTCCACTGTATAAATATACCACATCTTCTTTATCCAGTCATCTGTTAATGGACATTTAGGCTGTTTCCATATCTTGGCTATTGTAAATAGTGCTGCTGTGAACATTGGGGTGCAGGTGTAATCCTGAAGTAGGATTCCTTCTGGATATATGCCCAGGAGCGGGATTCCTGGGTCATATGGTAAGTCTATTCCTAGTCTTTTGAGGAATCTCCATACTGTTTTCCACAGTGACTGCACCAAACTGCATTTCCACCAGCAGTGTAGGAGTGTTCCCTTTTCTCCACAGCCTCTCCAGCATTTCTCATTTGTGGATTTTTGAATGATGGCCATTCTGACTGGTGTGAGGTGATACCTCATTGTAGTTTTGATTTGCATTTCTCTGATAATTAGTGATATTGAGCATTTTTCATGTGCCTATTGATCATTTATATGCCTTCCTTGAAGAATTGCTTGTTTAGGTCTTCTGCCCATTTTTGGATTGGGTTGTTTGTTTTTTTCTTATCAAGTCATATGAGCTGCTTATATATTCTGGAGATCAAACCTTTGTCAGTTTCATCATTTGCAAAACTTTTCTCCCATTCCGTAGGTTGTCGTTTTGTTTTACTTCTGTTTTCCTTTGCTGTGCAGAAGCTTGTAAGTTTAATTAGGTCCCATTTGTTTATTCTTGCTTTTATTTCTATTGCTTGAGTAGACTGCCCTAGGAGAACATTTTTTGAGATGTATGTCAGATAATGTTTTGCCTATATTTTCTTCTAGGAGGTTTATTGTATCTTGTCTTATGTTTAAGTCTTTGATCCATTTTGAGTTTATTTTTGTGTATGGTGTAAAGGAGTGTTCTAGCTTCATTGCTTTACATGCTGCTGTCCAGTTTTCCCAACACCATTTGCTTAAGAGACTGTCTTTATTCCATTGTATATTCTTGCCTCCTGGAGTCAATTCTTTTAGTCAAAGTTCTTATCTTTCTACTTCCAGGTCTGATCTATCTGTCTCTATCTCCTTCATTTTCAGCTTATTTTGACTGTTCTGTTTTTTAATTCTGAACTTTAAAAAGACTCCCTTTCTTCACTAAGAAAAAGACCACTGAACATCCAAGATGACTCAGGCTGCAATTCCTTCTCTCTGTAACATGTGCAGGTGCCCTTTGATGCCAGGGGCCATGCTTTATACCCATTAATTTGCTATTACCTGGTTCAGTGTATAGAGCAGGCACAATACATGGTTTCTGAATGAATGAAGGAAAGAAGGAAAGAATGAAAGAATGGAATAATGAACACTTGGTTTCACAATTTATGGTTGTTTAACCTCTTTCATCCAAATTACATTCCAAGTGGGATTATATCATCTCAAACTTCTATCAAATACTAAGCTCAGTGTGCTGCATACAGCTATTACTCAATGAGTATACTGTATATTTTGGAGCCCTATTAAAGAGAAGCTGAAATGTGGCACATAGTCTTTAAAAAACCATGCTTTTTCAAATTAGTCAAGGAATGGCTTTTCACTCTGAAGACTAACCATTGATTCAACAGATTGGTTACTATGATTACTCTACATTGAACTTCCTGTGATTGGAGCACCTTATAACATTCCAGAAATGGAAAAATCTTTGGAAAACCATCCGTGTTTCTTGAAATATTTAAGTGGAAACCTTCCACTCAGAGAGCACTATTGATCCAATTCAACAGATATCTACTATTCCTGCAAACATTTATTGAACACCTTGTATGTGACAGGAGTTGGAAATAAATGTGAAGCTGGCAATTCTTTCAAATTGCTTATAATTTGGTAGCCAAGTATTGGAATAAGGCAGAATATAGTATGATAAATTCTACAATAGGAACAGGTATAAGGAGCAGCGGTAGCAAAGAGAAGGGAGTAATTCACCCTATGTAAGGTATTAGGGAAGGCTCCCTGAAAGACATCTGAGTTGGCATTCAGGCATAAAGCCATAGCAGCAGTTTTTGTCTTTTGAATGACTATCATGAGTGAAAAATGCCCCTGATGTACTCGATGTATTCATTTCTAAAGAAGTGTTGCATTGTAAGGAGTAAACTTTTAAAAATCAAACATTTGAGAAGTATTTGACTCCTCAGTACAGCACTTGAATCCACCTCAATACTCTGTGGTTTGTGTGATAGCTGAGAAACAGCTGAATCAGACCCCTCTATATTAATGGATTTCTTGTATGCACATAAGGCTAATATAATTTATGTTGCCAATTTTTTTATGGTTTCATAAATAGTACGATCACTAACATTTCTAAAAAATGAAGAAAAGAGCACACATGTGCTGGTAGAAATTCAGTGTATTTGATAGAACACTGCTACTCCTGATATAGCCTTCAGGATGTGACTTTTCATAAAAACCTAATGAATTTCTAGATTTGTCAGCTGTTTCCAAACAGATGCACTCTGCTAATCTAATGGAAATGTTTTGAGCCCAGATCCCAAATATCAATAGCTTTTAGTATTGCAAATTAGTTTGTCTATTGGGTAAATTGGACTGTGTGGCTCTTGATAAAAAAGGTAGCAAGTAATTTTGTGTGGATGTTTTATGTTTAACTGCGTTGCCAGGGTTTGATGCTCATATTTTTCCTTGCAGAGTTTTAAGTTGAATGTCGACAGTCATTGTGCTCTCAAGGAAGCTGTGGAGGAGGAAGGACACCAACTTCTCGAGCTTATTGCATCTCACAAAGCAGGTAAATCCTCCTGAAATATTGCAAGTCTTTATGTCTCCAGACTATTAAGAATGAAGAAGCATTGCTGTAAATTACTGCATGTATTCACTTCCTTATGTATTATTAATATTTACATTATCAGATTGACCTTCAAGATTTATAAATGTTTCATATACCGCATACAATGCTGTGATACTTATAAGATGAAATACTGCCTCCAAATGGTCTGTTCATTTTATTTTGGGCTTGCTGTTCGCCTGAGTTTCAATTGAAATCACATTCCTGAAAACTTCACATTGACATGCTTTTTGATGTAGGTGCTCTGGAAATAACATTAAGATAATGAATGAGAATTGTGCATATAGTTACAATGCATATGCATCAGGGTACTTATAGATACCATTACAGATATAAGGCAGGCAGTCTAGAGATATCTGATTATGGCCCTGCCAGTTCACACACATGAACATTGTGCATATTCTTTGCTGGTCATTGCATTAGCAGATTTTGGACTTAAACCAGTTCTGACCCCGGTATTAATATATTTATGAAGAACAGATTATAAATAAAAAATAGTTTTGTCATTTGGTTATACTCCTGGTAGAAAAGACCATAAGAGGGGATGAATTATAGTTTGGCACTTGTTTTGAGCTTAGCACAGCTAAATAAGAAAAAAGCAACATTAATTGGATATGCTAATGCTAGAGACTGCTGCTTAAATCTGGCCCATTTACTGTATTTCTGGTCGAATTAACTTCACCTATTTCCATACATTTTCTGATCATGACAAAGTCCCCATCCACATACACACAAGGCCTTTTATCTGAAATGTGAAGCTGTAGGGTTAATAATTTTGACAAGTTGTTATTTTTTGTTCCATATACACTTTTAAAATCAATATTTAAATCTAAGTCGATTCCAAACACGCATCTATGTGGTTATCCCATTTCTGTGTCCTTATGCCTTTTGTCAAGTCAAAAATCCCCAGTTTCTATGCCGAGCTGCAGGAGAGGGTAATGGTCATTTAAAATTATGTTTATTGTTTGAAAGATCCATCTGATTTGCTAAATGAGAAAGAACAGTGGGTAAAAAATGCAGTCAGGTCCCTAACTTGTGCTCTCCCCTCCTCTTGGAGAAGGACTGAAGGACATGCTGCGGATGATTGCAAGTCAATGGAAGGAGCTGCAGAAGCAAATCAAACGGCAACACAGCTGGATTCTCAGGGCCCTGGATACCATCAAAGCCGAGATTCTGGCTACTGATGTGTCTGTGGAGGGTGAGGAAGGGACTGGAAGCCCCAAGGTAAGTGGCTTGAAGTTTGCCTTATTTCCTCTTATTTCTGTCTTCTTTTGAACTAGGCACCACTGAAGTTTTCTTTCCACCCCTAAGGCTTTTCGTTTCTACTGGGTAAACTTTATATATCTCTCTCTATATAGGCATGTGTAAACAAAATGAAGTGGCTTAGCTTAAAACAATAAAGAGTAAAAAAGCCTACAACTTTCAAGTTTTCCAGGAAGAGGTCTTTCTGTGAAAAGTGGCAGAGTAGGAGGGGGACAGTACTTTAGGGGTAGGAGAAAGGCGGCCGTAAAACATTTAGTAAACAAAACGTAAAGCATCTTTAACATGAATAATCAGAATGGTTTTAAATTGTTTTGTTGCAACTATAAATCACTATAATCAGTGCAATCACTCAGCTCTGACATCCATTAGCCGCTTGGTTACAGCAAATTAACAAAGAAGAGAGAAAGTGATTCATTATCTCATTCCTATTAATGACTATCAGATGCATTGCCTAATTAGGGGATGGTCATTGTAGTGGGAAGAAGGTCATATGCTTTGCTACAAATCTTTTTGCTCTGAGTGTAAGTTCTCCATAATGGTGCATGCACCGAATACAACAAGTACTTTAAAAATGAATATCGACATGTTGTGGTTATCTACTTTAGATTTACAAAATAATCCATGAAGCATATGCAGTGAAACTTTAAATGAGGCACCTTTTAATATAATGCGCCACTGTTTTAAAGGTATCTGTGGGCTCATGATGTGGAAGATAATTTTATTAATTTGATATTTTCATGTAATCTCTCTTTTCTTTTGTATTTGTTCTTTTATGAAAGTTACTGCAGAAAACCAGTCTCATAATAGACTCAGCATGGAAACGTACTATAACATAGTGGAAACAAATCTAAGAGTTCATGGCTTCTGTTCCTGGCATGGACAAAGTAATTAAATCATCAGCAAGTGGCATTTATTCAGCCTCCATGTGGACTGGCATTGGGCTGAATGTAGACAAAGCCAGTTATACAAATCCTTTGCCCTCAGAGCCTCACATTCTTAAGTGCTAGCAAGGAGAAACCCAACCTGCCCTGCAGTGGGGAGGCCGTGCAGCCAGGGAGAAGCTCAGGCAATTTATAGCTTTGGAATCTCAAACAACAACCTTTAACTTATTTGTTGGAAACAGAGGATGGAAGGATGAGCTCAGTTCCACTTAAAGAAGGGTCTGTGGAGGAGGTCCCATTTCAGGAAATACTTGCAGGAAGGAAGAGAGGTGACTTGGCACATGAGCACATATTTTAGGAAGTGACGTGATGAAAGGATCAAAGCTGGAATTAATCAAATGGAGTGGGGAGTGGATTCAGCAGACTTCTCAGGGCAGAAGGGAGCTCTTTCAGGGCGCAGGCTGCAGGGAGAAGTTGACTGAACTAATGCTTTGGCTGGGGTGGGGGCCAGTGATGATAAGAACACAACTAAAAACTTCATTGTGTTGTATTTATTTAACAAAAGTATACTGAGTGCTTACTTTGTCAAAGCTCTCCTGTATTCTACATGCCAGACACCATTCTACAGCACTTCTGTGTATTCCCTCATTTTATTGTCACAACAAACCATATAAACCTTATGAAGAAGGCAGTCCTGTTATAATTCCCAATGAAGACAATGGAGGCACAGAGAAGTTAAGTAACTTGCCTAAGATCACACAGGCAGTAGGCAGCAGAACTAGGATTTGAATCTGAGCCCTTTGGTCCCAGAGCCCATTTTCAACACGGCCTAGAGCACTGCCTCCTGCTGGCACTGCTCAGGGTGGGGTTTGGTAATGAACAATTAGCCTCGGTACCTGTCTCATGGAGCTGATGGTAAAGTGGGGTGACAGATTAAATCTAATAACCATGCTTTTATAGACCATGATGCACTGTGAAAGAAAAGAAAAGGGAGCAACCCGAGGTTGGGCTGAGAGAAGTGACTTCGATCAGGGCATCAAGGAGCACTTCTCTGAGAGGGCAGCATTCTGTGAGCAGGCCAGTCAGCCGAGGGAGGCAGAGTATGCAAGGGAAGCTTAGTGGCTATGCGGGGGAGGAGAGAGTTGGGGAGTGAGCAGGGAAATGACATAATTGATTTGCGGCATAAAAACCTGTTGTTGGCTTTGGTGTGGAGCGTGGGGACAGTGAGTGGGGTGGGTTGGGGTGAGGGTGGGGAGGCCCCACAGTGGAACTTAAGAGCTGGTGCAGTCACCTACATTAATAAAAGACCTATGTTCAAAATCAGTGGCTCTATTCACTGGGGCCAATTTGAGTTGGACACTTTAAAACTAGGTCATTTTGTTGGGAGATACTGAGCTGAAGTAAAGAAGATAACTAAACCCAATGAGGAGAAAGTATTATACAAGCAGAGACAATGTCAGTATTTCTCAAAAGGGGACCACCTTCCCAGGCCTCACCTCAAATAGATCAGAGTCTCCTGGGCCGGGTGGGTAAGGGGCAGAATCTACATTCCACAAGCTCCTGAAAAACCCCTGTTAGCCTGGAAAAAGGCCCTTTTCTTGCAGGGCTATATGATCCTCACAGAACCAGGATTCTCATCCAGCGTGAAAGAATGTCTGTCTTATTGTTACTTGTAATAGCAAACAATTGGTATCAACTGAAGTGTTTAAAACAGGTGCTTTTTAATTAAATTATGCTTCATCTTATCCTAATGAAAGGTTACATAACCATTAAAAATAATGTTTTTAGAAGAGAATTTTTAAACATTGAAAGAGATCTGTATGCAATTACATATTTTAAAATATCTTTGAATTTTCCAAACCTCTATGATGAGTAAGAGTTATTTTAATTAGAAAAATAAAGAATATATGTAAAATGCAGGAATTCAAAAGTAATTTAGAAGGTAAAATATGTGACATTGATCTGGAGGGACTTGAGCTATGAATTTAAATATTAGGAGGAAAAATAAATACATCTGATTCTTAATGATTTGGGTACCTCAATTCTAATCAAAGAACAATGACAAAAACTCTATTTGAATCATCTCCAAAGTTAAAATGTCTTTATCAAGTCACATCATTTATAAAGAACAACCTCGGTGTTCTTCAGGTGGATGGTATTTCTATTCCAAAGCATTTTGTGCCACACTATGGGCATAGTGTAGCACCATTTTGTGGGCGTCTCCAGATGTGCCACCCGAAGGAGTTGTGAGCATTTAAGACTTTGACGAGGCACAGCCAGCCACACCCCAGGCCTTCCGCCTCCCAACTAGTTCTCTCTTCCCTAGTCTGGGCTGAATTTTCTATGAACAAATCCATGGTCAAAGGTGAAGGTAAAATCAACTTAAGACAAAAAATACATTTCTAAACCTAAGCTTAGGAAACTATGGAGAAATCAGATTGGTTATTCCTGCTGCCTGAGTCCCTTGGGCAAACACAAAGAGTAATAGGAGAGGCTCAACCTCTGAAGTCAGACTGTCTGAGTTCAACTCCTGACACTTACTAGCAATGTGTCCTTCAGAAAATTACTTAACCTCTCTGTGCCTCATGTTCCTCATTTGTAAGATGGAGGCAATACTAACATCCACCTCAAGGGACTGTGATACAGATTAAAGAGTTGACGTATCTAAAGTGCTTAGGACAATTCCTGGCACATAGTAAGTCTTAGATAAGGGAAATGTACAAGACTTTGAATTCTAGTGGTGGAGATACAAATAATTATAATAATAGAATCTGATAAATACTCTGGCAGAGATAGGTACAAAGTTCTGTGAATACACAGAGAAGGATATAGCTAATCCTAAGTGCAGGTATCAAGGAAAGACTTCCAGGGGAGTTGACGTTTTAAATGAGGGGTAGAGGAAAGATTTTTGCCTGGGTGAGAATGATGGTCAGAGAGTACAGCATGTGCTGAGGACCTGGGATTTTGTGGAAGATGATTAGGCAGGCTTGCCACAATCTGCACCGAGGTTCACTTTGTGACAAAAAATAACCCTTAATGATGAGTGATTTGAGCAGTAATTCCTCATATGTCTCTAACTGACACTATCCAAGCCAGAGCGAGATCCCTATAACAGAATATATCTGATGTGTATTGTTTAAACAGGATTTTTTCTTGCCACATTGCACCAAATAGAACAAGCACAAATAGGTTACCCTGAAGTCCTCCAAGACTAAAAGCTGGATTCGACTCCTTAACTATCAAGTCAGCCTGTGACATGACCTTGCACAGGTCATGTACAAATTGTGCCATGAAATGTATCTCCAAGTATAGCAGTTATGATTGTCTATTTCATCTTAGACCTAAAAGAGGAACTCAAATTAAAACATAATAAAAAATAACTCCAGAATTCATCTTAGATTTACTTCAGAAGCTACTGGGAACTTGAGAAGCATAATAGAAAATCTAAGGAATATATCTAGTGGGTATTTTTCTTTTTTACCTTGTTTGAGAGACTGCAGAAAAGGACTTGGTCTTAGAAATCTTGTAAAGAAGGAGGATGGGAGGAAATTCAAAGACTCTGGGAAACTTCTCCCCTAGGACTCGGCAGCATACCTTATTTGTTGTATTTCATTTTTTAAAAAAGTGTTTTCCCAAAACTGTGAGATCTTTTATACATGGAAATAGAGAACAAAATCCATCAATTCTAGAAATAGAGCTTCAGCACTCACATCCAAGTATTGAAAGTATGCTTGTAATTATATATTTTATTTTAAGATAGATTAGTGAAAGCTTATCACCTTAAACTAGGCTCTCAGTATGTTAAATTTCTGAATGGTGTATAGCTGGAGGGATTTCAAAACACAGTGAATGTCTAACTCCTAACAAAGGCTGCATTCTTTTTTTGACCTTTCAAGGCAAAAAACCAAAAATTCTGAAAGCAAAAAAGCATTCTAAAATTTTGCCCATTGTCTCCTTTAGAATGTTCTTATCTTCTGTTTTTACTTTTTACCTATAAAGCTTGCCATCATTACAGATGTCTTAGAATCAAGGCCAGTATTTCCCCACATGACATACCAAACTTTGCATCACTGAAAGCACACAACAGTGGTTCCTTTGTCATCTCTAAAGAAATATATACATTTCCAAAACAAAGAATATTTGAAGATTTTATTGTAAATTCAGAAAACTTTACAGCTACTAGCAGGGTGACCTAGCCTGGATTCCAACCAAGATCTTCATTTCCTAGTGTTAGTGAAGGGAGACAGAGGGCTAGCTGCTTTGAACTCTAGGCTTGTGCTTATTTTATCTGGCTTCTTTGAGGTTCTTAGATTGAAGTCGTCATCCCTTTGGAAATGGATATCAGACTATGAAGGTCGTCAATGTTACCTGTTCAACAATAGCACAAGAGCAAGCTTAAGGACATTTCTTAAAATGTTTGCTCAGCTCTACTAATGACAGTTCCAGATATTGGCAGAGAAGGGACATTTGTGTGGCCTCTGACTTGAGTTCACTGACCCCTGGCCTTTCATTAGATGTCAAGAGAGGGTAAGTCTAATAGTAAACACATATTTTCTGTTTATTTGTTTACCAGACACCCAAGTCTTAACCTAGTATTTATGCTAACGAATTATCTTTAACTAAAGGGAGAAAAAGAGGCTGATTTGGGGAGGACCTTTATAGGATATTTTTTCTGCATTATATAGTACCTCATGGGTAATAGTACAGCTGGATATTGTTATCCTGGAACGGAATTTGATCCTGATTCTTCCAAAGCATTGGTGAGACAAAGCATTGTCTCTGAATTCTTTTCTTTTCTGGCTCAAATGCTTATGTAGTCAAATGTTCTTTAATATAGGATCTTCAGAAACAGCATTAAGATATTGAATGGGAATTACATTTATAACTGGTTAGTCCCATAAACACTTGACACATACATGTATAAAGAACTACTGGACATCCTTTACTCTCTTCCTTATACAAAAAAAAAGAGCACAGGAATATATTGTCCAAGGAACCAGAAATGATATCATAAGATTAAATTGTGCATAACGTAGTAGAAACAAAGACAACAGGCAAAGGCCTGACCATTATTTATTGAGTGCTGACAGAGCGCTCTGCCCAGTGCTGGATTGGACATGAGGGAAGACACGCTTTTCTGCTCAGTGGTCTTATCATCTCAGTGTAAGCACACAGTGTAACATCTTGTCTAATGTAGATTGGGCTATCTTAGATCTAGAATAATAGATCACCTCAGATTCAGATCATCTTAATTAGGATGTTGGCAGATTGAAATGGAATGGGATTCTTGATGCAAGCAAATGAGTAGTAAACCGCATTACCAATTCCACCTCTTCCTTGCAGAATTCTTCCTAAAAGCCAGCATCCAGTTCCTTCCCTGCTGAACTATATAAACAGTCCTGAAATGCAGTACCTAGGGAGAGCTCTTTCTTCTACTGTGGATTCTTCAGTAGTCCTTTCTTTGTTAACAGAAGGGCAACTTTTCTTCAAAAGTGTTTTTGAAAGACAGAAACAAAAGTGAGTTATTTCTTTGAAGATCAGTTGTGGTTACTAAATTTGTGATAGAATCGAATAAAAGACAGTTCTTCTAATCTCCTTGAGGCACTTAAATTTGCATATTATCAGATGTGTGGGTGGGCCCAAGAAGAGGAAATTTTTTAGTAGTCTGCCACTCTAACTAGGTGACTGAAAAAAATGATTGAGATGATATATATTAGGTCAAAGGACAGCTAATAGTCCTATCGCGGTCTATATGATATATAAAACCAGAGCTTATCTTGATTTTTCTCACTATACTTCCATTACTGGTGGCCTTGAGGGTAGAAACATTTGACTGACCAAGAATCTGGGAGTGAAATTCTTTGGTGTCTCTAATCAACACAGGGAAATGTTACTGAGAAGAGTAGGCAGTCTTTTTTTTTTCCTATTTAGTGGAAGAGTGCCTAATCTCTGAATCTATAATAGTGAGAGTTGCAAAGATGCACGATATTAGATACAAAGTTATAGTCTATAGAAAGCAGCCCTCTTTTATTAGCAGAATCCATATTTTGTAACTCAGTGTGATCTATTTTAAAGATAATAGGTAGTAAACACATTAGAGGTACTTTTTGATAAATAGTGGAGGTTAGCATTTTTTAAAAATCTGTAGGAATTTAAGCACAAAACAGAAAGCAGGATACAGAATTGCTTCTAAAAAACACTTTACAATTAATAAATAAATTCTTTGAAAGTATGAAGCAATTACCTCAATGTGTGATTTACACTTTTCACCAGAACGTGTTGTTTCTGGCAGGGGAGCATCTGAGCAGGGGAGAGCCCTGCTAAAGGGATTACTTTGCTCTGGCTCTTGTGTTTATTGAGTCACCTAGGACTTCTTAAAAAACAGCAGCTTTCAAATGTACACACACCTACACTCGACATCCTGAATACTCCAAATGCTTGTTTAACCGTTCTCACACTCAGAGTATCTTTCCCAGCCAGTGAGGTCAAAAAGCATTGAGATGTCCATTCTGCTTCCTCCTTCTTGAAAATCAGTTGGAAGAGAGCCATTTGTGTGGTTCTGATGCTAACAGAGACGGAGATATTTTTTCAATGTACTGTAGTGCTCTTGGCCACCAGGATCACAGAACATTCCCAGTCTTATCCTCCACTGTGCCAAAATGAAGGTTAATTTTTCTCAGGAAACTAACTTGATTGGAGGTCCTGTTGGGCCAGAGTCCACAGTCCAGCTCCCTGGAGCTTCCAGGCCATTTTGGATTGGGTGGAGGCGGGGTCTTCTAATCTTTATACTTACCTGGCCTGCAGAAGCCAACACTTGCTGAGCATTGCCCCTTGCAGGGCTGAGCAAGGCTGAGCAAGGCTGTGGATCCTGCTGAGTGAGAAAGGGGAGAGGTAAAAAAGGAAGCCTAAAGCCAGAGGCTAAGATGAAGGAAAAGAGAGAGGGGAAGAGAAGAGAGAGAAGGAACAGAAGGAAAAAGATAAAAGGAGGAAGTATGTGTCCAGTGAAACTAATCTGCCCAAGTCACTTAACGGACATTAATGCTTTCTTGTCTCTCTCTCCCTCTCTCCCATTCTTTCCTTCCTCTAGCTCTGGAAGCCAAAGCCAGAAAAACTTTATTTTTAACATCTCGGATATTATTGTATAGCCATTGTGTGTGTGTGTGTGTGTGTGTGTGTGTGTGTGTGTGTGTGTAAAACATACCCATTAATGGAGTCAGCATAGTTAGTAGGCTTACTGTGGTCTAGGTTTGTAGCCAGCCTTTTACCTGGATTGTCTCAATCATTTTTCCCAACGGTGTAACTGTCATAGCTTCTGCTATCATTTCTACTTTACTGATGGAAAACATAGGCTCCAAAGATGTACGAGATACTGAGGCTTATTCAGAGTCTTTTTAAAGTCCTTATGTGACAAGGTAAAGGCCAAAGTCCTTACCCAGTCATTTGACTCCACCTGCTTAGTCAACATTCATGTCACTGTTTCATTTTGTAAATGTTCTAGTTAATTCACCATCTTCCAAATGGATTTTTCCCTTTCTTTTCTCTGCTTTTGCCCAGAGCTTTTCCCATTCTATCTACTTATGCTGCTTTTATCCATCCTTAAAATCAATCAATATCAAGTATGTAACTACGTTGTGGTGTCATAGCTCTGGACCGGGCACTGTTCTGCTCCTTGCCCACTGCCCAGCAGTAGAGACAGACATACATACATAATTTTAAGTTAAGGCAGACTGTGTGATAAATACTATATTAAGAGATAGGGACATAAGGAATAGGTAAATTGGGGGAGAGGGCATTATTTCAGTCTGATGGGGCCCACACATCTTTCCCCAAAGAGAAGATGGATTTTGTGGATGTCTCTAATATTCTGACAGATTGTTAGTAGGAAGATAATAAAAGGAGAGCATTCCAGGCAGAGGAAATAGCATGGTAAAATGTACAGAAAAGGAAAAATATGAGGAACATCTAAAGAATGGTGAATAGTGAGTAGTTTGGCTCTTTTGAACATAGAGTGTCCATGTGTTTATGGGAAAGGATGAGGATCTAGTGGAAAATAAAGCCTGAAAAGCTTTGAGCTATATACTGGAGAGCTTTGAATATCACTGAAGAGTTTGTGTTTTGTTAGTGTGCTTTGAGTGTTTTTAATGATTGGATTTAGCCGTAGAAAACAGATGGCAAAAGTAGGATGAGAGAGAAAGGACTGACAATGAATTAAGAAACTAGTACAGTAACTATAAGCACCTAAGTAAAGCACTGGCTGTGATAATATAAAGAAAAAAGTAGAAGTGATATTTTGAAAGTAGAAATATTAGAATTTGGCATCTAGGGACTGGACGGCGTACAGTGACCTTCATGACTAATTAGTAAGAATATCTGGGTGTATTAGCTGGGCAGAGGTGATTCCAAAGTGCAGGCAAATTAGAGAACAATGATTTAGGAATAGGAGAAGCCTAAAAATTATCTGTGTAGTTATATGCAATACTCAGTTAAAAATGCAAACCTGAGCCTTGGAGTAGGGGCCAATGCTGAGCTTATAGGTTTGGCAGTACACATAGAAATAATAGCTATAGCCTTGGAAGTTGATATTGATAAGAAAAGATGATTGTGTGAGAATAAAGAAGCATGATAGAATCTTGGGAGATGTCTAGGCTAACTGAGAACAAGGGTGTCATATTAAAACTGGGGATTAAGTGAGAATCTACATACTCAACAGTGAAACTCCCAGCCCTTACCTCTCAGAGTACTCTTAGCCATGGGAGAGTAGAGATGTAGGTCAAAGGAACTTTTCGTGGGATAGGGGTGATCTTAACATGCTTATGGGCTAGAGACTAAGACTAGATAAAAAGGGACAGTTGAAGAAGATAGTTTCAAGAAGGATGAGAAAGAAGGCTGAGAAAGAAGATGAACTGGCACAATGATTCAGATGACAGAGAAGTGAATCAAGTAGAGCTGTGAGTTTCAGGAAGGGAGGATACTATCGTCTTATGAGATAGGGAGAGAAAGAAAGAATATTGAGTGGTAAGCAACAGTAAAGATGGAAGGAAGCCAAAGGATTTAGAATGAAGGCAAATTCAATGTGATTAGTCAGTGGGACGATTATTTGAATAGAGGAAGGATTGACAGTGAGGAGGGACTGGGAAACAGGAGTGAGATTCAAATCTCACTTTCTCAATAGAGATCTCCTACCGTTTTCTAGTCCTGAGTGATTGCAACCCCTTCTAAACTGTATTGCAGATACTATTTGTACCACGCATTTGGTGATTAATCACACACAGCCTTGTGACACCATTTCCATTGTTGTCTTGAGCTCTCATTTATATGTTTTATAAGTCAACTTTTAAAGTGATTACACTCTGACTGAAAACTCCTCAGGTCAGCAACTACATCCTAAACTTACTTGATTTGCTCATTTTAAACATTGAGATAAAATTTTTAAATTTCTAATTCATTAATATAAAATACAATTATTAAAGCTAAAGGCAGAACTCCCCACTTTATCCTCTCATCTTTTATGATACTTTTAAATCTTAGCTGTGTAAATGATGGCACAATCCTATCTTACCTTCTGCTCTTCCTTTCTGCAGTTCTCTCCCATTTCCTTTGCCTCTTGCTTTTTACTGTAAATAAAACAATCTTTTTAAAAAGGCATTTCACCTATTTCTCCCAAAATAGCTAGTAATTTACACCATGAAGAAGTAAAAAGTGTGATTTTATTGTTATTTTTGTACTTCCTTGAACCAGTTAATTGTTTTCATAGGTGGTTAGATTTTTTTTAAGTCTCTATTTAAACAGCCTTGCTGAAAAAATATACTCTGAGTTGCTTCTTTGAAAAGGACTAAAAGCATCTAATGTGACTTAGCAGCTGACCAGCGCACTGGTTGATGAAATTTGTAGTCTTTGCTCTAAAGCTCCCTAACAAGATTAGGTGCGAGTGAACCTGAGAAGGTAAAGGTTTCTAAATTGACATAAACTTGAAGGGCAGGACTGGATCATACCACTATTTGAATCTCTAACAAAGTCTAATCTTCAACATATTATATTTGGTGCACTATAATCTGCGTACATACACATCCTTCTAGTAAATGATGGATGAGGTTTAGCTAACTTAATATAGTTTATTATATCATATTATACACTTCTAGAGCTTTATAGGAAATATAGGGTTGGCGTGCTCTGCTCTGTAAAATGACCTGGATCACTTCTCTGGCACAGAGTCTCCATAAAACACACATCCGTGCATTTGTCCAAAACAGTTTGGTCAAATTTATTTCCCTGCCATCATTCATTTGATGCCTCTTCTTGCTGCCCTTAGATAGATGAAGGGAAATACTGAATTTCACTGGATAGTTCCTTTTGGCTAAAACCAGTAAAACCAATAATTTCTGAAGGGAATTTTGGGTCCAGTTGTGAAACCAGGAAGACATTAGAAAAGTTTCATCAACATATTTGACCTTCAGGACTTATCTGAACCTTCTCAGGTCCATCCATAATTTGAGGGCTATACATTTTAAATTGTGAAGAATTTTGAAAAACTCCTCTTTGTCTTAGCTCTGTTCTCCTTTTCAGGCCCTCATCCTCAAAGCTTTTATTTCTTTCTTGGCTGAAAATAACTAATAGCCACATGATGTAAACTCATGATTCTAATTCTAAGCAGGCTCAGCAGCATCAGTGATCCTGCCTGTTGTAGGATGATGCCAGCCAGCTTAATGTGTTGGAGTTTTTCCCATTACTCAGGACTTTGGAGGTTCCAGACCTGGCCTGTTGTCAGTATACTTAACAAATGCTTTATACTGACCCTCTTTTTTGATCACACATTGTTCCTCCTCTTCACAAACTTTTCCAAGGATTACATATTTATAAAATGGCAGCTTTCTGGGCCCCACTACGCATTCTCATTAATGAAGTTCTTGTGTCATGATGTTTTTCCCTTCAAGTAAATTTGACCAACATGACTCAACAGAAAACAAAATGCATTTTTTTGAAATTATCATTAAATAGTGCTAATAATTTTGTTGCACTTTAGTATGAAATGAAATCATCTCATCTCCTAATAATTGAAATTTTGTAACTGTTATTGTTACTTAGTAATTAAAAATTTACCCCCTTTTTTTTTTTGGTTGAAGGCTAGGAATTATTAACTGTGTAATACAGGACAGAGAGAACAGTGATGTGAACAAAGATATCACTGGATAAAAGTAAATCTGGCGTTCTGAGTGTTTTTCTTCCCTTGTAATTTCCTTTGTATTTTATCCAATTGT
This sequence comes from Camelus dromedarius, assembly GCF_036321535.1. Classification (NCBI taxonomy): domain Eukaryota; kingdom Metazoa; phylum Chordata; class Mammalia; order Artiodactyla; family Camelidae; genus Camelus; species Camelus dromedarius. Next base: position 38,536,885 of record NC_087440.1, read on the forward strand.
GAAGTAGTTTTCAGTTGTATTCCTGCTTCAGACCTGTGACAAAAAGCATCTTATGTTGGTATCTGCAGATTCAAAAAGCTTAATGACTGTTCTCCTTTGGCTAATACACAAAAGGAAAATCAGGTAAAAGAGTTTGAAGATAGAATCTCTTTGGAAAGCTTGCATTTTAAGCAGATGTCTTACAACAGCTTCTTTCAGTGAATACCTTGAAATAGAAACTCCTGTTGTGTGTACTCTTCCTAGGCAATCAATAGTTCTCTTTCTTCCCATAAATGGTAAAATTGGATATTAGGAAGTAAAGGCACACTTTCATAAAAGGGAAAATGGGTTGGGGATACTACACTAATGGTATAATCATCAACAGCAGCATCAAACAATGGTTGTGAAGCTTAATTTGCAGGCATGCGGACTGCCTGACTAATACCTGTTTTCCTCATCCTCTTTCCTAACAGGAGAACCTGTTTTGTCCACATACCCACTCTTTCCCATACATACTATGTGATTCCGGGGATGTGGGCCCCGTTCCCCAGCTCAGGCAATGAATCCATGGTTAGTCCACCAGATAACCTTGAGGGCCATGCTCGTTGTGTTAATGACTGGCTCAGGCATAGCCAGTGAGGTGCTTCTGACCATGAGATATGAAGAGAAGTCTCTGCAGGGCTTTGGAAAAGGTTTTCTTTCTTATGAAAAGAGACAAATAAGAAGAAAAGATTCCCTTTAAAATTCTGGATGTTTTCACAAGGACAGAAAGCTGACCTATGTAGCCATTTTGTCACTATGACCAGAGCTAGGTTGAGCACAGAGCTTATATGCCAAGGATGGCAGAGGGGAAAGATGGAATCTTTATATCATTGAACAGCTACATTGATTAACCCTGGAACTATCCTACCTTCAACATTTTTAATAATTTCCCTCTTTGATTAGCCTTCTTCTATTAGTGGAGTTGGAATAGTCTGTTATTGGGAACACAGTTGGTGGCTTTGGCCCCTGCTTGCTGCCACCTGGACCCTCCTGTCCCCAACCTCTGCAGAGCTTGCAGGTTCCACAGGACAAAGTTCTAAAACCAGCCTCCCAATTTGACCTTCTCGTCCATGCCTCTTTTCCGTTTACACTGTGACTCTGTGACTCCACTATCCATTGCCTGCCTATAGAATTCTTTCCTTTTAAGCTTTGTTCCTTTGAGTCTCTTGTCTTCCTTTGCTACAGCCACGTGGGGCTACTTCTTGTCTCCAGAACTGCTCAGTTTGTCCTTTTTCCTATGCTCTTCTCATTTCTGCTCCTTATATCTTTGCTCATCTCTACCTATTCAGTCCTTTTCACTCCCACCCAGTACCCGTCTAGTCAAATGACTCTCAATTTTCTCAGTGTTCCTATAGCACTTGTATCTCAATTATAGCACATATCACACTCTTTTTGCATTTTATATTCAAGATGTTTCTCAGGCTGTTTGCTCTCTGAAGGTGGGGAATTATTTCTTGTTCATTGTTCTGTATACTACAGTGCCTGGTACATGTCCCTCTAAGTCTACTCTCAAAAATGCTTGTTAATGAGCAAAAAACTCACAACAGAAATCAAAATCCTTCAGTTATGTGGGTATTCTTTAGATTATTTATTTCTGTTAGTCCCTAATAGAATATTTGTATCAGTTCTGTAAACTGATCTATAGTCTCTGAGGTTATGTAGATTAAATTGGTTAAATTTAATTGATATAATGGAATGTAGAACAGTTATATTAAACTAAATGAAATGTCTTTTTAATGTAAAATGTTTTATAGCTTTGCATTTCATAATTTTTTTAAAAAAAACAAAGCAACCTACTATGTCTGTGTTTGGAAATTTGCCCTTTTTTAATATTTTAAACCTGGTTATTTATGTTAGTGAGCTCACTGACATCCTAGATATGCCAGTTGTATATTAATAAGTGTGGCAGCTGTACTGATATTATAATTTTTAATTTTAATTTAAGTAATTATTATTGAGCTTCAGGGAGGACAATGAAATATGTAATTTCAATAAAGTATATCTCTTTTTGTATTTATTTTTCTGTTTCCTGTAAGATTATCATTCCTCAATAGGATGTGTTTGAGAATTCAGTTAAGTTTAATAAAAGTTACAAAATTTTGGCAAAGGAAAGAATGTACCACTGTACAGCTATTTAGTTTCTATTATTTCATTTTAGTTACTTAGTGCTTCATAATTTTATTGATGACTTTAAGTAGTTCTAGTGATAAGGAAAAGATACGCTGATTTAGTAAAGTTAGTATTTCAAACAAACTGTATAATAGTATACCATATAATTATAATAGTGATAGTATGGTGATTAATGTGCTTTGGAGGGAAAAAGCCCAAATAAATTTAGGAAATTTTTTTCCCAAGACTGATATGATCAATTATTTTCATAACTGGGGAGGAACTGACATTGAGACTGAAAGCAATGATAGAGACAAATAGATATATTCCAAAGTTAGAAACCTGAGGGCTTGAAATAAGTCTAGATGTTCGTAAACTATAGGCAAATGGAAGGTGCTGTCTCCAGGGGTCGTTAAATTAGAGAAAAACCCTTCCCTGCACCTGCATGGTCATCTGCAGAGGAGGAATGACAATACTACTTCCCTCCATCACAGGGTTGTTGATGAGAGTAGATGATACATATGGAAGTATTATCAGAGGTGGATGCTTGACTAATTCATACATGGCTGCTAAGAAGACCAGAGATATTTTATACATTTCTAAACTCCTATAGTTTGCTAGCCAGGGTAAGAATCTGACTCCCTGTTCTCTTCCAATGGTGGGTGCGTGGGGACTGGGGATGGTGAGGAGCATTGAGTGGGATGTGAAATGGAGGAGAGTCATCTCATTCAGGGAGAAGGTGAGCATGAGAACCAAAGACACAGTTTGAAGCAAGGAGTGAGGCCACAACTGGAGGTAGAGGGCATGGATGTGAAAAGAAAAAGAGGAAGTTGAACTTGGAGAGAGCCAGATGGAGGCACCAGTACTCAAATCCAGGTGTTCCACAATAGGGTGGTACCAGAGATGGTGGTGGTGGGAGCTGTTAAAGAGCCAGAAAAATGAGTCCTAGCACCGGTTCACGTAGTATCCTGTGACTCCTGGAATTTCTCTTCAGTGCAAAAATACTGGCCCTAGAGACCCCCCAGATTTAGTGTGTGACATCTTCATTCTCTCTGAACTCTGGCATTATACCCTAAGGTGGCTAGATCCTGAGACTTAATGATACAGGGTCTGAACTCTTGAATTATGATTTTATGTTTGTTATTGTTATTGGAATTAATTTGTATGATATTTTGTCAAGAGTCTTTGATGTTAAGATTTTATTAAACTATAACTAGAGATCTACAGTAAATTGCTTCTCTGACTTATATTCATTATTTACCCTTGGTAGGTCTGATATTCATAGGGTGACATTTGAAACATGCCAATTGGCTGGTGAATGGGCACTAACTTAGCTGCTGATCCTCTTCTGCTTCCCACATCCCCCAACTCTTTGCCCATTAATTTTGTAGGACTCAATTTAAATCAGGAAAGGAGAATGGGCTGCTTAAAATGAGTATAGTCAGGGAAAGGCTCTGGCTCTTATGGCCTTGCTCATAGAAGCCTCAGTAAATTCCTTTCTGCAAAGTATTTGATTCATGCTGCTTAACTACCAGCGATGCCTCTGCAGGGTTAGACCCTAGAGATAAGAGAACTATGACCACAGTTGCAGACAGAGACTTTAAAGACAGTAAGATAAGGAAGCTTTTCCCAAGTAGCTTTACCTATTTCTACAAATATGGCGTAGTCTTTTAACTCCCCACTCATAAAGCAGTATTTCCTGTTCTAATAATTTCCATATCTTGGTCTCCTAACAAGTACGGAGCAGTAAGTGGGCTTCACTGTCTGTCTGCCTCTGACTGTCCTGACTGTGTTAATCATCATCTGCTCCTAGAAGCATGAAAACCTGGGGGATCAGTACTTGGAAGATTAGGTAAATTGGCTGGTTTGTGCAAAATTTTGGGAGAAGAGAGTAGAGCGGAAAAGTGAGTTAACTGTGACAACATGAGTAGAAGTGGTGCTGAAAGTGCAGAGGGACAAGGTCCCATCTAGTTGTATTGTGATTTTTAAAAATTGAGGTATAGTGGATGTATATAATTGTATTGTGATTTTGAACAGAAAGATCTTTAAGTACAAGCTTATTTTAGTTCTTTTCAGTACTATAAGAAGCTATTTTGACTAGTGTGAATGAAAAGCATGTCTTTGGGATTATGAGTCCAGGGCCCCACTTTGCAGAGAGCATCGGAAGATGCTTGTTGTGTTAGGTGGCCATAAATGATGACAAAGCACAGGACTAATAAGGACAGAGGAAAATATGCTGTTCAAGAAAAATAGTCTCCCTTTCATAAAACACATGACATTCTTGCATCCTGTATCTGCCATGATATAATGACTCTATTAACAGAAAAGAAATGAAAAATAAGGAGTCAGCATGCTTGTTACCTAAACCCACCATAACATCTTAAATTGCTTAAAGTTGCTGTTCCTAAAAAGAAATTACAGTTGTGGAGTGGCCCTTTTGGCTCCTTGGCAAGATCTGTAATTCAGACAGTTCAGGACTTAATTCTCCGGGAATTTTGTTTCAGTTTTCCTATGTTAAAGGGTCACAGCATTTTATATATTACAGAAACATATGAGATGAGTAAGGCCAGAAAAAATAGGCAGGGAAAAGTAAGAAAACATACTTCTTTCTCTGTTTCATAAAACTTTGGTAGAGTACTAAGTAAGACAAACAACCTTATAATTAGAAAGAAAATTATGAGAAGTTATTTCTATTCTAAAAATCACATTAATGGCTTTGTCTGCAGCACAGTTATTACCAATTGCCATTAACTTGTTGGCACAAACAAGCTTAGAATTTATTTCATATTCTGTAGTCCCAATAATTTTTCTGAAAAACTGTGGCATTCAAATGGTGTAATTAAAACAAGTAGAATAATAAACATATATTTATGAAGGGTTGTATATGTATTTGTTTTAAGTTGAACAGATAATTTCTAGTGATTTTGTGAGTCACAGTGAATAATTAAAATAAATTTGAATTCAAATATTAACATTTCAATTTCCAGTTTGGTGAACATAAGCAAATTATTATAAGTTTGTTTCCAATTCCTGCAAAGCATATTAAAATTAACTTTTCCTCCATTTAAGTAATGTGTATAACTAAACTTCCTTCCTACTGTGAAACAGTTTCATTTATTGCTATTTGTAAACTGCCTAGGATAGATGCAGAGTGGATTGGGCTTGAAACTCCTTGAACAGTTTCTTTTGAAATAACACTACATACGTTAAGCTCAATTACACATCCAAACAGCCACAGCTCACTTTTGGTAATTTATTCATTGATTTAACATAGTACCCAGAAGAGCCATGCCTGCTGTCATTTTTGTAATATATTATGTTTTAAATATACTCATGCTCACCCATGCACACCATTAAGGTGTGCATAAACCTGTGTTTTTCTCTCTTGACAGCTATAAATGTTTGTTATTATTACACAAAACATATGTTCATGTTGTTTTTGTCTAAATTATTCTATCTGGGGCTATAAAGTTTTAATGTTATTAGTTGCCCTTAGAATTTTAATGTTTCACTGCTGTAACCTTCTTAGGATTTCTGTGCAATTAAATAGAAACTATTTCACTGCAGCCTGGAAGAACAATATATTTTGTACAAATAAAAAAAAAAAAAAAGAAACCCCTTCTTGCTCCATTTTCTTTCAATGTAGTAAAAATATTTGCTTGACAGTTTTTCTTTTCGGTCTGGGGAAGCCTCACCTGTGGTCATACCTGAGCCCCAGCTGCATGCAGAGCATAGACCACTGCTTGTCCTGTTTCTAGCATCTGCTGCAAAGATAGGATTTCAACCAAAGGAACGATATTTCACCAGCCCTTCAAGGGGTCCCCACCTTGAATCACGGGGTGTTTCATTTACAGATTAGCAGACACGCTTACATTTGGTTGAGCCATAGAGATGCTTTTCCCTTATGTCTCATCTCTCTTCTAGGCCCAATCACTATACCTGGTCAAGGCCTAATTTTCCAGCCAGACTAATCTTGAAATCTAATTTCCCAAAGATAGAATCAGTGAGTTGCAAGTAATTTGTATTTTACAGATGAGGGTCTAACGATATCCTGACTTGTTTGCCTATAATTCTATAGTTAATATTGGAGGTGCCTACCCTACCCCAAGTTTCCCAGCCCAGTGCTGGAAATGAGTGATATCATTGATTCTTCACTGACTCTCAGCTTCAATTTTATTTCTGTGTACCAGTCACTCTACTTTCATCATCATCTGCCTAAAATACGTGTTGGATCACATCAAACCTCAGCATAAAAGCCTTTCCGCATATAAACGTGAATTCCTTAACAAAATATTCAGAATTTTCCTTGATCCAGCACCAGATCACTTCTCCAGGCTCATTGGCCCTTAGTTCTATTGCATAGAACTTAGTTCTATTCCTCAGCCCTGCTTTTTCAGCACCACACTAGACCTTAGGTCTAAGACTGTCTCCTTGAATAGAGTGTTCTTCTCTACTTTCTGCCATCCAGACTCTGTTTCTCCAAAGTCCAGCCCAAATACTGCTTCAACCATCCAGCTCTTCATAATTATCCCTCAGTCAAAATTAATCACATCTGTTACATTCCTTCAGCATGTTGCTTCTGTGTGAGTTCTCATATTCTACTCTGTCTTATTATTGTTCACTAGATTATAAGCTCCTTGAGGGCAGGAACTATGCCTCTTTCATCTTTGTTTTCTTACCAACACCTTGCACAGCATCTAGTAGGTACTGCTTTACTGGTGAATAGATAAACACTATTCCTTTTTTCTTTTCTTTTTTTAACTTTGAAGTAATTGGGAATCACTAAACTATTAGACTGATATCAACTGAAGTTTTATTCAGTCTCTCTGGCTTTGTTCAGGCTTTATGGACAAGAACATAGACCTAAAGCAATATAGACCTAGAGTTGGACAGACCTATAGAAAAAGGACTGTATGTCTCCTCAGAGCAACACATTACATTAGTGGAAAAATCGTCGTTAATAAATTCTGCTTACCCCTGAAAGTACCATCAGATGCTTAGATCATCTTGTTTCTGTACTCTGAGGAATCAAAGATTATTTGGCCCTCCTTCTTTGACTAATCTCCTATTGTAGTGAAAACTCAATATGAAAATCAAAGAAACAAAATAAATGAAATTTGAACTAGGGCTATCTCATATATCAGCACTGCTTAACTTCCATTTGCAACCCAATTTGACTTTTAGTTATTTAGTAATCAGTACTTGGTATTATTTTACTTTTCTAGATTGTGAATTTGAGTTGCCACAAAAATTGGAATTATTTTCTACCACCGTGATCCGTTCTTAATTAAGATATAAAGTTTCAGAGCATTATAAGGAGCGTATTCTTTTTCCTTAAACAGTGCCCCTAAAATAACTTACATTATGGAATGATAGTTTCTCAATGTTCTTAGGAGCTGAGCTTCCTAGGATGTTATTTTAACAGAAAATTATGTTAGTGTCCCTTCCCTTTCTTCTCTGGCACCATCCCTGGTTAATGGAAGTCTCTAGAAAAAGGAAAACAGGAAATAAATTTCTTAAAGGATTTGTGGAAGCCTCTCTTGTTAAAATCACCCTTTTGGACTTTTCTTCTTTTTGTCTCCCCCTTTTTCCAGTTTAAAAACCTTTTGCAAAGCCCAGTTGGAAAGAGACTTAGAAAGCCACATTTAACTTCCTTTTTAAGCCTTCATTTTTTTTTCTTCTTCTTCTTCTTTAGAGTGGTCTCAAATGTTAGAGATTAAGGTTCTTAACAGACTGCAGTCACTGCTCACAAATAGTAGACCTCCTCTAATTTACACCATTTTAATTACATTTGAATTTTTTACCAATTACATGGGAAACCTCTGCAGGGCAAAGGGAGATGGAGGGGTTGGTGTGGAGCCTGAGCAGCTTTCTCTTTCAGAAACAGAAAAACCTATAATGGAAAAATGCAACATTTGTCGAAAAATGGAGGTAACAGAGAATGGTAAGTCAAGGTGCTTGGTTACACAATAATCTCCCAGAGAGTGCTCATTACTGCTAAATAATTGACTGTGTTACAAGAAGGTTCCTCGGTGAGGAAAGGGTCAGGGAGGTCAGTTTTCTGGTGGTAATGACCATAGCGGTCATTAAGAGGGTATTAATGCTATTAAGAATAGAACTTCAACTTTTTATTGAATTTTTTATTTAAATGATATTAACTTCAATTCAACTTTTAATTGAGGTGCAACCATCCAAATTCTACAGCCGGGCACCATGAAGTAATGAACATAAAATTACATGTTCTTCTGATAGGTTGATGGGTCTTTATTAGAATTTCAAGGGCCTCCACAGAGCTGTTATTAGATGCAAACTGCTCTAAAGTCTTCTATTAGAATTAGGGCTGAGTGAATGTTTCCAGGAAATAGTTTCAACTTGGACCACTGAAAGGAAAAAAAGAAGGAGAGAATAATAAAAGGAAGTTTTTTGTTTGGTTTTGCACCTCCCTCCTTTTTTTTAAATATGAAATTGTCTATTTACATGGCTAGATTTGAATGCATTTGCCAGGCCTTTAAAACACAATACACATCTTCCTTCTTTCTTCTCTTTCTTCCTCCTTTCCTTTTTTCCCTTTATCTCCAACTAAATGGGACTAGAAAAATCTCCCCCAAAAGGAGTTTTTTCTTTCAAATTTTAAGGAAAGCACACCTCTATTGAGAATTCCATACATCTGTGTGTCCCTGGCCCTATCAGTGCAGCAATACCTGTGAGAAGTCAGATTAAAATAAACACTGTTTAAAAATATTTAAGTTGAGCCAAACAAAAGTGAGAATTAATGCCAGAGCTTTGCCATCCATGATTTATCAATAAGCTGTTTTCTAAATAAAAACTCCAACCACCTGCAGTTCAGATCTCATGGAGAAATGGGAGGGATATGCAGTTTGGGGAGGGAATCTGCTATTACTCCTTCTCTAGGAACAAAAGAGAGAGATGGCAATTTCAAGGTTCATAATTTTACCTCTTTGAGCCAAGAAGGGAAGAGCTGTGGGTAGTGAACAGTTTCATAAACAAAATCATCCATACCTAAAACTCTTTGTTTCATTGTAATCATAAACTTTGTGAAGATTTGGTATTAAGTTGGTTGGCTGCCATTTTACAGAAAAGAAATTTGCTAAAGGAATTGATAATGGCCTTTTTTCCCTCTGGGAAGGATTTAAGCTACTTTACATTTTTGGTAGATAGCCAGTGTTTTGTCATTTAGACATGTCACATCACTATGAAAACAACATGCATCATAACACAGCATAACTGTGTGATTTGCTGAAGTACTAGTTTCTTGAAAAAAAAAAAAAGAGAAAGAAATGAAAAGGGCAGGCATTTACACGCATGTATATATGTATTTTCAATGTGAAAGCCACACAGCATATTTTCTTCCCAAAAGCCTGTAGAAGTAACCTCTTAAACTAGCCCCATGTCTCTGGATGCCCAGGTGTAAGTGGACTTCTTTGGTAAATATGAGAGGACAACCCTAAGCGTTGTTTCTGATCAGAGAACATTAAGGCAAAGTTACGACATGTTCCCATGTAGCTAGTTGCCCGTGAGCATTCATTTATCAGGAAGCTGGAGGGACTAGACCCCATATTTTTAAACACAACTGAACTTCTTCAGTGACTTGAGATTTTGTCTTTTGTAACAATGATGTTACTCTGCTATAATGCATTGAGCAACCAAGTATTAGTTTGGATTGACCTCCATGTGAGAAGGAAAGAAAACTGCTTCCCAATTGCTAGGTGAATATGACCATTTCCATGTGATTCCTGGAAATTTATTATTCTAATATGTAGACTTCTCCTGTGTATAAACCAAGGCTGTAGTTCTCAACTGCATCTTCCTGTCCCCATCAAATAAAGTTGTCACAATTTAACAAGTAAAAATTTTAATTGAAGAGCTCATCTCATTTTAAATTTGGGTTTTGAGAAGATCTTGTTTCATAGGCCCATTTAATTTACTTCAAGCCATCTTTAAACTGAAATTAAAAATAAGATTGCAGATGAGAATATAAGCAAGCAGCTGATTGTATTGTTCAACATTTAGGAAATGAAGAGTTTTTTTTTTTTTTTAAGAATAAAAAGAGCAAAATGGAAATCACCTCATGCTGCTATTATGGAGAAGAAAAGCAATATAATGCATTACTTGTAGAATTTGATGAAAAACCTGTAAATGCAATAGAGTTGGGTATCAGCATTGATTTTATTTTCCAAGACATATTTGTAATAATTTAGTTCAGGGAAAAAGGCAAGATGCTTTTGGGCTAGAGAGAAAATATTTCTATCAAAGCCAATGTCACCTGCTAGGACTTAGATGCAAGCAGTAACCCCAAAATAAGTGAAATTATAACCTGATAATGTGTGCCTCCAATATTCTTTGAAATCTAAGGTAAAAGGTAAGCCCTTCCACGTAGAATGTGTAAAGTCTGCTTAAGAGTGTAACTTTGTCTTGATTCAAAGGGATTAGTTCTTTTAACGTTCTAGACAATTTATTTTTCTTTCTGATATTAATAGTGATAAATGTTCATTAAAGAAAACCTGGAAACTACAGCAAACAACAAAAAAGAAATAAAGTTATAACTATCTTACCATTGAATTGTAAGGATGGCTAACACTTTTAAGTATAATATTTCCTTCTAGTCTTTTTGTCTACTTACAGTAATTCTGGTGAATTTTTAAAAATTCACAGATTGTGTAGAGAGTTTTAAATTAGATCAAAATATTTTATACCTCATAGTAAGAAATATGCTTCTATGTCTTGTTTTTCACAAATGGTATTTCATTTTGTTTGGGAGGTTTATTCTCATATTTATTTTACTAAAAATCTCACATTGTGCTTGACATACCCCATCTATGGTTTACCATGTTATTTTTAGAAAATTATTCTTTGAGAATCCTATGTTTGTGTGTAAGATTAAGATTAGCACCACTTCTATGCTTATGCAAATGAACTCATGATGTTATAATGACAGGTTTTATATTTACCAATTTTCCACTTTTTGGAATGCCTTCTTGGATAGTTTATGATTTCATGATTGGATTTCATGATTGAATAGTTTATGATTTTTTAAGATTGAGATTGGTTAGATTTTAAATAGGTTTTACAAATGTAGCAAAACAGAGTTAGTAAACACTATATATTACAGTTGTGCAGTTGTACAAAACTAAGAGAAATACATTTATTGATCTCCTGAGAGCAGTAATTGCAGTATTGAGAGAGAGGATTCTATTCACATTCTTTCAGTGCTTCAAAGTTCGTAGCTGTGATTGAAGCCAACGCTCCAGCATTTCCCCAATAAGATGCAACTCATAGGACTGTTTGAGCTACTCTATTGAAAATAGCCTTAGATAAGCTGTTGAAAGTAGCCTTAGATAAGCTGTTGAAGTTGCCACATACATGAGAAGTTTCAAATGATTTAAAAATTTACAGCAGCATTTTGATTATCAATTTAGGTAAAAGTCTTTAGAAGGCAAATACAATATACTATAGATGTGGTTGTGCTATGAGTTGTCAATGTTCTTTTATAAACATGACTACATGTAGTAGATCATTATGATACAAAAGAAGCTTTCTTGGACCTTGATGACATTCTAATAACATTCTGTAGTATTTAGGAAATGGCATTTTAGATGATGGGGAGTGAGACAACTTTCTCTTCCTAATGTTAGAATTTTCAGCATTATATTCACCACAGCCAACACCCACCCCCAACCACATGCCCAGGACTGAAAAATGTTTCTTTAAAAAAAATGAGGGAAGATGGGAAGTGATGTGATGGAACATCTGTTTGCTGTGAACCATTGACTATCCTTTTTCTTTCTTGTCCTAGTTAGCAACAACAACATTTATTGAGTATCTTATATGAAAAATATATTGAATTTGCTTTTGCTATATAGGAGGGGTTTAATTGCTAGAATGAAGAGTCAATTAATTTGTCCATTTATTCTACAAATATTTATTAAATACTTAGTATCTACCTCACATAGCAGTATGTTGTTTTCTCTAGACATTCAAGTTTTGTGTTCTGGGAAAACTTAGATTTCCCTTAAAAGATTTGATAGGATTGCAAGATGGGAGAGGGAGAGACCGTTTTCTAACTGAATGTCAGGCAAAATTGATCTTTAATGGGAATGTTCTGATATCAGCAAACTTTGGGTTCAGATGAAGTGGTGAATTTGCAGCGATAAGAATCAGTTTAAGAATCCAAACTGGAAAACTTGATGTGGAGCTGGGAAGGGGATCAAAGAACCCAGGCTTTGGACCAGGGAAACAGTGACCTTTTGGAATGACCTTGGAAGCTATAAATGACCAGCAGGGACAAGAGACTCGAGCAAGAAAACCAAACAGTGTAAAGCTAAGAGTCAGACTTCAGCTTTATAGGTTTAAAAAATTCCAAGGAAAGGCTTGGATATGATTTATTCTAAGAATATCATGACATGATTTTTATTTGATTTAATGATTTGCATATTTGGGGGTGACTTGTTTAGCACTGTTAAATAAAAATTCAACTGAGTAAATTTAAAGGTCAAATTGGTTTTATTAAATGATTCATGAATCAGGCAGCATCTCATCTAGCAAATAGAAAGGAGCTCCACCAAGGTATAGAAAAGGAAAGGTTTTTAAAGGTGGAAAGGGGGCAGAAAAAGGAAATTTTAGTGAAGAATGCATTGTTTCTTGGAGGGTTGCCCTCCTAAGTGGTACAGTAGGAACTGTGGGGTAGATTACATCACTAGTGCTGACCAGATAATTCCAGCCTGACTGATTAAAGGTTACATTCCTGGGGGTAGTTTTAATTAGGTTAGGTATTAAGTCTTGGTTTGTTGATGTGAAGTTTAGCACAAGTGATTCCATTTGGGGTCTGCTGTTTCCTTTTTAACAACACTGAAATGTATTTAGGTTATTAGTTCCTTTCTAACTATCACTCATTTGTATCACATATATTTTGTACACGACTGGAATATTTTAATTAGGTCAGCAGCCACAGAGTCCAGTAGGTGGTATCATTTTAATTTTAATGCCATCTAGGATAGAAAATCTAGACAGGATGGACACATGTTAACTGGGTCCTTTCTCTGTTTACTTTTCTAATTTAATTTAATTGTAATTGTAATGAAACAGAGTATAAAGGATTCACTTCCAGCCCATCAATTCATATAAGCTGTGTTTGACTCATTTTTCAGTCTTTGACAGATTTTAGGCACAGGATGATAAAACCATACAGCATAAGGATTTTACATTAGGAAATATGGAAATAGAATAGCAGTTGTTCTTCCTAGGACAGAGCCCTCTATCTGGGGAGAACAAGAGATTTCACTGCCTTCTATGAAGTTTACTCATTTTGGTCTGTTGCTTTAATTTGTAGTGACAGCATCTGTAAAGAGCACAGGCTTCCTCTGGTAGCTTGCATGATTGTTCCCACGATTCACTCCCCTCTCCTGTAAGAGGATTATGCACCTCTGCCTACTACCATGTGATTATGCACCTCTGCCTACTACGCAGGCCTCCTGTGGAGGAGGATGCACCCCTGCCCCATCGACATTGCACTTGAGTTTTGGCTGTGTGACTTGCCTTTGACAATGGTAAGTGAGCAGATGTTGTAGGAGCCGCTGCATGTCTTCGTCTGCTCCCTGACTCTTTTCCTCGCCACAAGACTAGCATGTCCCAATTGGGGCTGCTCTTTTAGCCTGGATCCAGGAATGAAGAAGACAGATGGAGAAAACTCACAACTCACTCACAGCCATCTTTAGCAGACATGTAATGTAAGTGAGAAATAAACATTTGTTTCTGTAAACCCCTAACATTTGGTGGTTGTTCCTAAAGTAAAACTTACCAAATAAAATTACCAAAGACCTAACCAAGCATTTCTCTATCCTCATCAAACCAGCCCATATTTCTGCACATCTCTGCAAGGCTTCTGCCAGCATGTATCTCTTGCTCATAAACCTTCCGTGGCTCCTTATTTCACACTCAAACCTCTTCTATTTCTAAGGCAGCCTGCAATCTAATTTATGTATCAAATATTTTCTGTTTTTATTCCACATAGCTCCCATCTTGAATTGGGCCAGTTTTTTCATTCTCCCCCAAGCTCCACATATTTGTTTAGGGCATTTGAGTTTAGGGCACCCACTACCAACTAGCTGGGTGACCTTGAACAAGATACTCAGGCTATCTAAGTTTCAACTTTCCTAACTACAAAATTCGGAAAATAAAAACATCCAGCTCACAGGGCTGTCGTATTAGCTGATGTTAACACAAGTAAAGTGCTTAGTGTGGTGCCTGTCATGTTGTAAATGCTCAGTAAGTGTTAACGGGCATTATATAGTTGCCTTCATCTGGAATACTTTTCTTTCTTATGATTTATCTCAATCATTTCTAACCAGACTTCAAAGCCCACTTTCTCTATGAAGTCTTCCCCTACTGATGTTTTTGGTACTGTCTTTTACTTTCTCATTATTGTTTTTTCCTGGTTTTAAGCTTTTTGAAAACAGCAATGAGTGAAACCTACTCTGTATCCTTCTATATAGGCTGAGGGCATTGTGGTTGTCCAGCTTAACTGATTGATAGTAATTCCCTTGAGAGCTAGTTATTTAGTGGTGAGGGTGGGTGGGGTAGAGTGGCAATGTAGTATTTAACACAATACTACTTTCAGACCATTCTGAAAATGGTTGACATTTGGCATGCAATCCAGTCTTCTTCCTAAATACACCCAAACTTGAAAGAGACATGTAGCCACAGCAATAGTTTTGGAGTTGAGATAAAAACATGTCAAGAATTCAGAGTTAAAGGAAGTGAGACCCAGACACTAGAGTTAGTTTTCAATGTAGAGCTTGAGTCACCTCAATATGACTGAGTGTAATCAGGGGAGTTTTGAAAGGGAAGATCACTTACAGTTCTATGAAGTGTATGTTCTGCCAAGGCTAAGTTGTCCTATATTATTTGGGACTCTGCTGAGTATTTTATTAATTGTTTTCAGATTGGAAATAAAGTTACAGCTTTTCCAGGAAACTCTGGGAGTCAGTTTATTTTAGTGATGGAATGGGGGCATGGAAAAGTAGCTTGCCACGTCTGTACAACTATAAAGAACAAGGAATTGTGGAAAGCTCTCTATATGAGTCATGGTCAGAGTAAAAGTCTTTGCTTCCAGTCTTATAGTAGGTGTAAGTTATATACAGAAATAAGTAACTGGAGCCCTGTGTTCGGATGTTTTATTGTCCGTTTTAATTTGTATCATTCACTACAAAAATATCACATGAAGCAAGCACATCATGGATCCATCTGTAATTATTAAATTGAAAGTAATTTTAGAAAGTACTACTCTCAATTCTGTTATTAATTTAGCTATGCTAAGAAGCTGTCTTGAAGCTGGGAGCTTGAGTTGTAGCTAGGTTAGGTGAATGACTTAAAACAAAATCTGATTGAATTAGAATTTAATGGAAAATGATTGTATTTCACTGGACATATTTTACTAAACACATAAAGAATGTTGAAAATGAGTGATTAATTATAGTACTTAATTTTTTAGAAGTATGAATACATATGTAAAAGTTGTAGAAATATATATTTTAAGCCAAACAATGGTAGAAGAGGAGATTACTTCAAAGAACAGGCTGTTATAAAGCTATGTTTATTAGCTTTTGTGAGAACAAAGTGGCTCTGTTCAATTTATTCGTTGCTTTATGTTAGATAGTTCTCAAGAGACCTGAAATCTACCATTAAGCTTACTGATTTACATGCAAATAGTGGTCTTCTAGCTCAGTTGTCTACTTATAGACTAATATTTGTAAGGACTTTGTACTTACTTTAAAAATTATTTAAAATAGACATTTTAAACCAAAACCAAAAAATCTATATACCTGTAAGAATAACAGATTTTGAAATGTAGTAAGTGGTACATGTGCAGAAATACCTCCACATATATAACATAATTGCTGGCAAGCAAATGACTTGCCCATCAAGACAAGCAAATGATGCCTGCTTTACTCTAAATTCACGGATGTTGTCTTCATTAGAAGTGTTAATTTATCAAAACATCATTTGTTGCACTTGGAAAATGATAAAAATTTCCTTAGGTGTATGATAGATTTTAAAAAACACTCCTTTGATGTCTGAGTACAAATCAGAACAGCTAAATTAGAAAGAAGAGATTGAGAAGTAATATTTGAGTTCCTCTGTATTGATAGGCACTGTGAGTGGAACTAGTGGTTCAAAGTGGAACTTTGTGGTTCAAATTTGAGAAGAACCACAGTCCTGCCAGCCTGACAGGCAATTATATAGTTCAGTGTGAGAGAGTAACACATAACTCTGTGCTGTGAGTGTAATACAATACACCACAATGGTAGCAAAGGGCATGTACACCAGGCATCACAAAGACTTTTTGGATGGACTGTGCTGAGTTTTAAAGAGTGAATAAAAATTAGTCTGATGAGGGATTTCAAAATGTAGAATAGATAAACAAGATTATACTGTATAGCACAGGGAAATATATACAAGATCTTATGGTAGCTCACAGAGAAAAAAATGTGACAATGAATATATATATACGTTCATGTATAACTGAAAAATTGTGCTCTACACTGGAATTTGACACAACATTGTAAAATGATTATAAATCAATAAAAAATGTTTAAAAAAATTAATCTGATGAAAGTGCACTTCAGGGAGTGGCCAACAGCATGACACTGTCAGGGAACAATAAGTTCCCTGTGTGGGCAAAGGAGGAATTGGCATGAGTAGAGTGCCAAGGAGGCAGGCCAGGGGCAGACAGAGCAAACTTGCATGGTAAGTAGGACCCATGAGCTTTAGTCTAAGAGTTAAGGGGCAGCTATGGAGACATTTGGAGTTATTTAAGCAAGAGGTGACATGATCAGCTAAGAAATTTAGAGGGGTCTCAGCCAGCTGTGTAGAGCATGGATGGGAGACACGAAATGGAGCCAGGGAAATCATCTAAGGAAAGTTCCTGAACTGAAACGAGGCAGTAGCAGTGGGAGAAGAGAGGAGAGGATGGATCCAAGAGATGTTAAGGAGGGAAAAGGATACTGGCCTAGCCTACCACCTCTAGTTCCACTCTCCATATCTGTAAGATGGGAATAAGGAGAGCATTGTGTGCTGCATAGCATTGTTGTGAGGAGTGAAGGTGAAGCACTTAGCACAGGGCCCGGCACACAGTGTAAGTTCGGTGAATGTTAGCTTATGGTACATCGTCATGCATCAGCATCCTTTGGTAACCGATGGGGGAAGGGAGAACATAAGCAATTACTGGCTTTTGTTGAGGCACGGGGTGAACAGCAAGGTTTTTCTGAGATGGATAATTGTGGGGAAGGGACCGATTCTGAAGGACAGAAGCCAGATTGTAGTGGGTTCAAGAACAAGTTAAAGGTGAAGAATTGTAGAGTAGACTCCTCTAACAAGACACTTGACTGTGAAGGGAAGGAGAAAAACAACATCATAGCCAGAAGGAGATGTTATATAATGCTTTCTTTTGTTGTTTTGTTTATGTTTGGAGTGATTTGAAGAATATGTACGAATATGTTCAATTGAGTCAAGAGTCAGGGAATAGTGGCAAGGGGATGATGGGTAGAGTGAATGCTGAGATCAGGCTAGAAAAAGCAGGAAGATGAAAGAGAGCCGAGACATGGGCAGGGATTAGAATTATTCAAGACATGTCTGGAAAGAGTAAATGTATTGACAATTGAGAGTGGGAGGGAGGAGAGAAAGCAAGCCCTGGGAGAATCAGATTGTGGTCAGAGAGTGGAAAAGGGAGTTTACATTCACATCCTAGGTATGGAAAGAATATGGTTATGGGAGTTGCAGAATGGTCAGGTGATCAGAATGGAAAACGTCAAGGAGCTGGACTGTGGGAAGAGTTATGCTCACAGACGTTGGAATTGTCCATAGGCAATAGTGGGGAGACAAAGATCCTGAGTCAGGATCTGGGAAAAATGTAGGAGTAATGAGCCACATGGAGAGATTCAGGATAAGTCTCCAGGGACATGTTTTTAAATTAGGGTAAAGAAACAGTGGTCTGGAAAAGGCTGTGGGGAGCAAGAAGACTGTCTCTCTGGTGCACATCATGGTTCGTGGAAAGGGGAAGACTGAGCAGCCCCTGTTCTAAGGGATGGGCTGGTGGGGGTGTCAACAAGGAAATGAGTTGGGAGCAGAATTGCAGTGAGAGTAAGTGAAAAGACTGAAAAGGGCGGGGGTCTCTCTTTCAAGTAAAGAATAGCGAGGATGAGAAGCGTGGTGGAATCCACTTGTCCCAAACTTCCATTCTGACACAGGCAGAGGCACCGGAGAGTGGCAGCAGCCTGTGGCCTAATAGACCATATGTTCAACTCTCTGAGTTTTAT
Source organism: Camelus dromedarius (assembly GCF_036321535.1). Lineage (NCBI taxonomy): Eukaryota > Metazoa > Chordata > Mammalia > Artiodactyla > Camelidae > Camelus > Camelus dromedarius. The sequence continues at coordinate 38,555,346 of NC_087440.1, forward strand.
GTGCCTCTGCTTTGTTTCTTCTTCAGCATCGAATATTTTGAGTATTTCGCTGTGTGTTAACATTTTAGCCAGGTAATTGAGGGAGATAATGAGAAGGAATGAAAATCTAATCGTAGATGATTTCATATTGTGATGACATCTTAAAAACTGTTGAGTTTTGTAAAATAACCACTCCAAATAGTTGATATTATCTAGTGGCCTAATCCCAGTAAAATGGTATCATCAGTGAAAAGACTACTTTTTGTTTCCATCGCCTTTTTTTTCCTTTCCTCTTTCCCTCTCTTTCTTATTTTTTCTCCTCCCTGCCATTTAAAACACACGTATTGTGTTTTAACTACCAAAGCACTGTGCTTGGTTGTTGGTTGGGCGAAGTGTTGGAGGTAGTATACAATGAACAGAACTTGGTTTCTACTCCTAAGGTCATTATAGGGAGGGAACAGACTGACAATATACAGATTTATCACTGTAATACCAACAAAAAAATGGACTAAAATCAGAGAATAAATGATATCTATGGAAGCTCAGAGGAAGGAGCAATAAAGGCCATGAAATACTTTATGAATTTATGTGCCTCAGGAGGAATTTTGGTCCCGATATGGCAATAACACTCTCTAAATTTCAAAGTCTAGGTGGTTTCATATATGTAGGATTTACTTTGGTTCTCTGCCATCAACGTGGCTAACTGACATACATGCAATATATAATATTTAGATGCTACTGCTATTGAATGTTTCAAATATATTAGTATGATGATCCATTGACGCTCACCAGTAAGCCCTGAAGATGATTAAAGGAATTGTAGGTGATCCAGAAATATCTAAGTTATTTTTGCATGAGTATACATGATCCTATGATTTGTGGCTAATCATTGATGTGCTCAGAGAACAGAGATATTTACCTTGGAGAAAAGGTCTCAAGTATATATCAAATTTTTATAGAAAGGATGCTGTAGACATTTTTATCTATCTCAAGAGTAGAACTAATGATTGTGTCTCTACAACACCAACCATTCCAATAAAAAGTGAAAATCATTTATTTGTTCATTGATTTGTTCACTTGTCAAATGATCATTGAGTGCCTTCCATGTGCTAGGAATCACACTGTGTTTTGGGGGAAATGATAGTGAGCAAAACCAGATAGGATTTGTCCCCTCGTGAAGCTTGAGGAAGGTGGGATGTAATCAAATATTTGCATAGATCAAAAAAAATTGCACCTGTGAAAAATACCACAAGGGAGAAGCCCAGAGTGTTAGGAGAACTTGCAATTGATTCGATCTAGTCAGGGAGGTTGAACAGGTGTTCACCAAGCAAGCAAAATGGAGTGGAGATCTAAATAATGATTAGGTCTTAAATAGGTAAAGGTGGGAGGAGGGAGAGACTGAAAATCTTTTCTGGCTGAGAGAGTATTGGTGATTATGCCTCACAGTGGCCGGAGTGAAGAGTGCAAGGAGGGCCATGGTGTGGGTGAGATTTGGGAGGAGGAGGCTGCTCGGGGCCTTGGTTATTCTTTACTGTGAAGGCAAAATATACAGCAAGTAAATTCAATTTTTATTCATGTCATTTACCTTCATAGGGATATATCTCAAGGCAAATGTCTTTTCTAAGAATAAAGTAGAGAAGACATTGCCACAATAGAATATTTCGTAAAATATAGGCGCAGTAATAGTCTTTACTTTTTCTTTCCAATAGAGGCAAGATAGCACACCTCTTCTTCACTCAAAATAAATATATAAATAAGAGAAAAAGTAAGATCTCTCGCTCCTATCTTGTTTATCCTAATCAAGATTAGCTTTATCCTAATCAACAATCTTATATTCAACCTTAATGATATTTCATTAGCTCCTCAGAACCACCTTTCCTGTCTAGGTCTAATTATATCTAATGTAATGTATCTCAACTCACTATATTAAATCATTTTTAAAAAAACATTTAAAAAACATTTTAAAATCACACCAGAGCTTTGAGTTAGGCCTTAGAGAGGATAGAGCCCTTTGATTTCTTTTTGGGGTCCATTTCTTTCCAGTTTTCTTCTCAGCATTTCTTCTTTATTATCCTCATATCTAAATCTAAGGAGATGAAAAGAAATAATTTTCTTTTGTAACAGTTTGTAAATATCTACATAAATAAAATGCAAACATGAACATCTGTTCTAATCAATCCTTAAAATTTTTTAATGAGTTACTCAATATGCTTCACATTGTGAGTAGAGACCAACTCTCTCTTACCTGTGGTCACATCAGCCCTCAGAGATAACCTTCGACTGACTGAGAGCCTTAGGCACATCTAATGGTATATTTTAATATCCTGTTGTTCCCCAAAGAGATCAAAGTTCTAAAATTTCTAAAAGCTAAGCTTCAAAGAATGTGATTTAGAATCAACACAGAAATACTACCTCAGAGAATGTGTGTAGTAATAGCATGGGATTCGTTACAGAAATATGCAAAGAAAAAATGTACAAACAAAACTACACAAACAAAAATGTAGAAACAAACATAAATGTACAAACAAAAATCCAAAGATGTGAAATAGTAAGGAATCATTAGCTGCTGCCATTTTCTTTGATGACCTTTTGGTGGCATGTTTCCATAAACTCTTGCCCAGAGAATTCTCAGTTTTCCTTTAAGACACATTGAGGACACCATTTTTAGTGGGGCTGCAGGAGAAACAGATTGCTGCTCTTCTACTTCCTGAAAGTTTCTTGTGAATTTTTCCTTCACTAAAAATAATATTTTGGGTCTAATAAAGAAAAAATATGCCCATCTTCTCTCTGTAATGGTAATGGGTAATCAGGTGTTTGTTCAATTAAATCTGGCATGCTCAGTGTACAGAAGGGTAGATCTGAATGCAAGAATACAAATTATATAAATAGAAGAAGTGGAAGATACACGATATACAACACAATAAAGAAAATCAGCAAGCTAGGACGTTCAGGCAAAGAGAAAGAGAACTTCTTGCTGTCTTCTAGGTGAAAAACTAAAGGACTTATGTTAACCTAGTCTGTTGGATTTGAACTTCAGGGTTATTTCTAAGGTTAATGGTCAAAAATGATGGCCTCTAGAGGACAAACCTTGAAGACTCCCAATGGAGACTGGTGAAATTCAGTGTGGTCCCTAATTTTCACTCTATGAGAAATAATGGAAAGCCACAATTAGAATTTGAGTAAAGGGGAATTTATTTGAGAAGATTAAAAATGGTATAATCTATAGGTACATGCTTGATAAAATTGTAAATAACAAGGTGCAAGTGTTCCATTAAAGTAAGTGGGAAGCATTTTGCTTTTAGGGTTATTACATTTTAACCTGGTGAGAGAGAGGGGAAAAAAAAGCCAATGTTCTTATGCTGAAAATGTTCTTAGTAGTTGGAGATTTGGAGGTGGCAAATCAGCAAATAAATGAAGGTATCTTTAAGGAGAAAGACTGTTAACATTATTTTTCCAGAAATGCAATATCATTTACTGAGAGGAACAGAAATGATTAATATAGTCTTTTTGTTCAGGGAAGCTATTCCACAAGATAAAAGGCTAGTAATCTAATAACTAGCATATCAGTATTATTTTATTTGCTTTTTCCTGTTTGCAAAATAACTTCAGTGCTATCTTGTTATTGTTGTTATACTTGGCTAGTTATACATCTACGATAAGAGAACATAATTAATGTGAAAAATTATACTGAAATGGCTGTGTTTATTTTGTGTCACTTTAGCAATGCCCCTTCAGGAGTGCTATTCTTATTTTCCACTTGCATTCAATAATAGGCTTGCAGCCAGTGGCATTGTATTTACGCAGTTTTTGTCAAAACAATTTTATCTCTAATAGATTTTTATCTACATTGACTGAAAACTTCTGTTTCTGTTTAAAACTTTAATGTAATTTCTTGCATCTCTATTTCAGGCAATAGAAAAACTTTTGAACTTCTATATACTTGGCAGCTATATATTTTTCCTTTCACAAAGTTGATTTATTTTTTTAAACAGGAAGAAAATGTCCTTAAAGTGAAGCATCTCATTTTTAAATGGGCTTTGAGGAAAGCAACAAATTTGAACACAGTCTATTCTGTTCATTCACCACAGAAAGGAGCATTTAAGAAATACTCCAAATGCTGTGACCTTCAGATGATTAGAATTGGTTACAAATACAAATGAATTCCCCACAAACGTTAAATGAACCCCTGAGAAACCTTATTTGAGAATAGATGGAGATCTATTTTCATTTCAATGCACAAGGATTTACATGTGTGGCTCCCTATTAGCATTACTCAGGTAAATTCCATTAAAAAATGCATATGCCTCTGTGTACATAAATTTATACATGAAGCACAGTTAAAGTATATCAGTGTTAATACTGTACCGTGGGAATACAATATGACAAGGAAATTGGCAATACAATTAAAGTTCACATAGTATTAGAATTTTTTCACTAGGATTAAAAACAAAGTTTTCATGACAATGTAAGAGGCTAAATCGAGACTTACTACAACTAGAACCACTGTGTACGTTTCAGTATAGCTCTAGAACAAATATAATAAGGAAAATTAATGCTTGGCATCTCTTGAAAGGGACTCGCTTACCATTATGTTATCCTAATCAGTGTTTGAAATCATCTAGCCCTGAAAAGAGAAAGTAGAATCAATGATGAAACTCATCTACAAGGATGCATGTATTTTGAGAAAGGTGTTTCCTGCTTTATGCTGAAAGTTGTTTTTGAGCAACTCCCTCCCTTCTTTTCTTTTTCTTCCCTTCTTTATTTAATTCCTACATTCTCTTTTGATCTGCTTGTCTCCTTTCCTTCCTTCTTTTTCTCTCTCCTGATTCATAAGCATGAGAATGTTTCCTTTTTTTTTTTTTTTTTTGCATGAGAATGTTTCCTTTTTTTTTTTAAACATTTGTGCTGTTGAAGAAAGGTTACAGTGTTGCCTTATGCCAACTATGTGTTGTCAAGGGGAAATATAAAGGCAAGAGACATGTCCTTTAAGTAAGTGGACATTTGATCTGTAACAGACTTGGTACTTAGTCTTGATTCTCTGCCCAGACCAAAGCCATCTGAAGTAGAAATGAAAATTGCTTGTGTCTTTATCTTTAGTTAGGATTCAATCTGTGGGCTTAAATATACTCATAATGCTGACTTTGGTTATTTGCCTCTTTCCTCTATTTCTGACATGCTAAATATGAATGACATTAATAGATGGTCATGTATGTACACATATATAGAGAGCACAAGATTTTGACTTATGAAAGGTACTCAGTTACAGACCCTTGAGGATGTGACGTTTGCTAGAGTAGACCATTTCCAACAGATCGTTTGATGTTAAATGGCCTGCTTTAGTTTGGTAATCTGTTTGCCACAGAATGATACAGAGGCATTGTAAGCCCAACATCCACATACATCATAGTGCAGATGGAGTTGGGATTGCACTTCAGGAATTTGAAGAGGTGATAGGGATGGGAAGTTGCTACCCTCCAAAGTTGTCAAATAATATCCAGAGAATTAGCTTTCTCTATGAAGGTCATTTCTTCCTCCTATAAAGTGTTTCCAAGCTAGCATCAGAGAAGAAAGCTGTCAGTAATTTCTGACCTGGCTGGGTTTTATCTGGTGACCTTGGAGCAAAGAAATTCTAACATAGTGCTGGTTTCTGGAGACATCATTTGATCTCTCTGTAAATACTGCCCAAGGGGTTTTGTTTCCAGGATGTTCCCAAGAGTTCTACTGGCCTAGGAGGTAAAAAGAGTTTTAAGTACTCAATTTTTTTTTTTCTAGTTTTCTATAACATGACACAGAGACTATATTACAAGGCCTTGGGTTGCTTTTTAGTTCTCTATTATATTTTGGGAACTAAGGTTTTTCTTTTTCTTTTTTTTTTTTTTTTGTAATCCTGTAGCTTCTCTCTGCCTCTGTTTCCTTTTCTCCATTCTTACTACTCATCAGCTTTCACATGCTGAAACATTCATATTTTTTCATCTTCTCATTTAATCTCTCCAATTTCTTACATGCAGAATGCAGAAGTTCTTCATATAATTACCCAATAAAATTCCCTTTTGTTTTTGTCAAGAGAGGCCTCCTTTTTTTCTAAAAAGCTGCCATTCCATGATGCTTCTGGTCTTTGACAGCCTAACAGGTGTGTTTACTGTAATCAATGGATCATTCATGCACAGAAGTTACAAGTTACCTCTAAGTTACCTCTTAGTTACGGGTTTATTTCTAAATCCTTTGTTATCATCTTTGCTGTAATACATGCATTGGTACATTGCTTATGATGGTGCTACTATCCAAGTAAAGACGAAGAATATTTACTTCTGATGGTGACCTAATCTCAAAATGTTAGCTTCTACTTAAATTCTGACCCTGTGCATGGAGAAATTAAGCCATTAAATAAAAATCCAATTATTTACTTGTATGTATAGTATCAGAGAAAACTATTTCATTCTAAAAGGTGCACACTTCAAAGAGCGAGGCAGCACTGCGGAATTTTTTAACCTTAAATATTTTTTGTTTAAATGCTATTAAGCTATCAGTAAAGTTGGCTGCATTTCCTTTCCCATTATTGCAGATTGCCGATATATTTGTGGGTAAACAGACAATCTCTTCTATAAGTGGCTTCTTAATGGCACTGTCTAGTGTGGGTGATAGAGAAGCTCACTCCTGCATTGATGAGCTCCCAAGCCTCAAACAGGGCTGTGTTGAATTCAAGTAAATCTGGCAAGAGGAGTAGGAGGATGGTAAGGAAAGCAGACACTGTTTACATACAATTCTTGGGAACCTGACAGCAGGATCAGAGCATGGCAGGGAAAAGAAGTCTTCAGAAAATATCACACAAGGCTGAATAGCACTTTTTAATGGGAAATTCTTGTTTTGACTCTAATTTTATGCTTAGATGCTTTTAATTTGATCCACATTTAATTTGCCATTCCTTGGAGAAGGCATTGATTGTATGAGAAACCGCTCTATTGCTAACAAAACAGGATTGGTTTCACGGGCTACCAGGATGGCCTTGTATTTTAATGGTGCCCACTTGGAAACGGTGCATACACCTCTAGGATCGCTGGCATCCCTAGGCCCACTCTTCTGGTTATGACTGCCTAACAGCTTTGTAAGAGTCATGATTCTAAAGAAAAGTGGGTCAAGATGTGTCTTGAAAAAGCAGGAAAAATCCAAGTTTGGACATTTGAGTAATAAAGCATTGTAAAGGATCATTTAAAGAGCTAAATGGCAGCTGTACATCTGAGAACACATACAATAATGTATGATAGATATATTCATATGTATTGGGGTTTCCCAAAGCCCAGTCACTTTGACAGTGTAATGAAAAATAATGACATCCAATACTAGTATGACAAGTTTCAGAGAGATTTAGAGATTCTGGGTTTAGGCTGAGCAACTGCACAGTAACATTTGTTTTAGTTAGAATTCGGGAGCTGCCTACAAGATCCACCATAAGCATTACTGCAGAAAATTCAGGTCTCCTACTTTTTAAAAATTAGGCTGCCATCAGTTCTGAAATTCTAATGGCTGAACTAGCAACAGTAAAGATGTCCAGGTTTCAATGAAATATATTTCATAAATTAGCTTATCATTGCAATGATTTAGCATGCCTAGCAGGTGAGAGACAAAAACATGTGTTATCTTCCCTAGGGAACCTTCAATGAATGTCATTCTGGCTTCATATGTCTTTCTTCTCTCCCCTTCTTGAACTGATATAAAATTCTAATGTGTGCCCTCTAGTTCCATCTTCATTGAAATCTAGCAAAACCGCTGAAGGTAAGATAGTGGCAATGGTGCATGAAAAAAGGGAAAAGGAATACAGTGATTCATAGCATACTCGAAGAAAAGTTGCTGTTGTTAACAGCACTACTTTTCGTATGTAGACAGGTTAAAATATGTCATATCAATAATACAAATAAAGTTATTCATCTTGGCTAGTTCTTAAAGTTTATGGGAAAGACACTAAAACTATATTGGCAACTTGAAAATATTTCTGTTTACATCTGAGGGCATACCATACCAAGCCACTGTCTCCCAAAATAATATTCAAAAAAGTAGGTGTATGAGCTAGGATAATCAGTACTCTTGACAAGTGGTTGTTGTTTAAATACCAGAAATGGTAGGTATTATGAAAAACCCTGCTTCTATTATTATGAAAAGGAAACATGACATTTTTCAACTATTATGGCTCAGGCCAACTTCCCTTATCTCTCTGTCTTTGCTTTTCTATGCAAATTTGAACCATGTGTACAACTATCATTTTGCAAGTTGTGTTTGTTGGTCTTTACATCTGCAGATGCCAGGGCTTTCAGAAAGGAATGATTCTTCTCCTTAGGCATTATTCCCATTTGTTTGATGCGAAACCTGAGGTGTAAGATCAAAACTGTTTCCTTTTACTGGTAAGAAAAATAAGCTCTTGTGATCCTGCTCACTTTTACTTTTTCTAGTCCTCTTCTTGCCAGTGAAAATGTATAGCCCTTGTTCCTTATCTTTTGCTTAGGAAGTCTGAGCAGACTTTGTCATCCTCACTTTTTAAAAAAATTATTTTTTTATAAAAATACAGTTGCTGTTTAATATTATGTAAGTTACAGTCGTACAATAGAGTGATTCACAATTTTTAAAGGTTATACTCATTTATAGTTATTATAAAGTATTGGCTATATTCCCCATGTTGTACAATATATCCTTGTAGCTTATTTTATCCCTAATAGTTTGTATTTTTTAATCCCCTACCTGTATATTGCCCCTCCAACCTCCCTCTCCCCACTGGTAACACTAGTTTGTCTCTATATCTACAAGTCTGCTTCTTTTTTGTTATATTCAACACTTTGTTGCATTTTTTAGATTCCACATATAAGTGGTATCATATAGTATTTGTCTTTCTCTGTCAGACTTATTTCACTTAGCATAATGCCCTCCAAGTCTATCCATGTTGCTGCAAATGGCAAAATTTCATTCTTTTTTGATGGCTGAGTAGTAGTCCATTGTATACATATCCCATATATTTTTATCCATTCATCCTTTTATCCATTGCTGAACACTTAGATTGCTTCCATAGCTTGGCAATTGTAAATAATGCTACTATAAATGTTGGGATGCATGTATCTTTCTGAATTCATGTTTTTGTTTTTTTTCAGATATATACCCAGGAATGGAATTACTGGGTCATATGGTAATTCTGTTTTTAGTTTTTTCCACACTGTTTTCCACAGTGGCTGCACCAATTTACATTCTCATCAACAGTGTACAAGGGTTACCTTTTCTCCACCTCCTTGCTGATGTTTATTTGTGTTCTTTATGACAACAGCCATTTTGACAGGTGTGAGGTGATACCTCATTGTGGTTTTGATTTGCATTTCCCTGATGATTAGTTATGTTGAGTATCTTTTCACGTGCTTGTAGGCCATCTGCGTTTCCAATTTGGAAAAAATGTCTATTCAAGTCTTCTACTCACTTTTTAATCAGTTCTTTCTTTTTTTGATGTTGAATTGTATGAGCTATTTATATATGTTGGATATTAACCCCTTATCAGTCATATCATTTGCCAATGTTTTCTCCCATTGAATGAAGCTGTCTGGTAAAAGCTTTGGCCAAGATTTTGTTCTGATAATTAAAACAGACTGAAGATGTGTCAGTTATTTGTAGCAATCTTGGAGAAAATCCACACAAATAAACTGCTAAAGTCTAGCTAATAGATGTTGGCAGCACTAGTAAAATTTAGGTTTATGAGTGCTAAAAGTTACTATTCTTTTTAGTGTTTGAAGCTCAGAATTTCATGTCAGTGGAGCATTAGCCACCACCGTCTGTTCTGTTCAGCTGTATGAAATACACCTTTTTATTCAGAGTACAAACATATTCAAAAGCCATTCTGGAATTAATTGAAGAATTCAAAGAACTATATTATCAGCATGACTATACTTACTTTTCTTTGTCAAAAGAGAAAGTATGCAAGTATCTCCTGAAAAGGTATACCTATAAGCTATCAAAAGAAAGAGAAAAAAACACCCAAATAGTGATATATGAAAGTACACCAAAATAAGAATTCATCTAGAGTCTTTAGATCAGTATTTCTCCCTTTATTTGTATTTCATTTAAAATAATGCAAATGGCTACCATCAATTCTTGAAGCCTCAGCAGTCATGAACTTGAAAATTACGTATGTTCTCATTCTGTGACTTCAGCAAGCCTGGACTATGCATTAAGGCCTAAACTTAGCTAGAGGAGAATTTAGAAGGAATTGTTTAAAAAGCGGACATTTTAGAAAATATGTTGACTTAAGCTGACTTTTGTTTAAAAACTGCAGCAAAATATCTCATTCTTGAATAAGATTTGTTTTCCTTTAGTGACTTCTTTGGTTGTGGTTTTCTTATGAATTACTATTCACCTATGTAGGAATTAGTTTTGTAGCACTATTTCATAAATAATAATGGGGATCATTTTTAGAATTGCCTCTTTGAGGAGCACGTAGGAGTGCATTCCTTTTGGTCAAGTGCCTTAAGAAAGAAGGATTGAGTCTTCCTTTCCTGGTTATTACACTTCCCACTTTGTCATTATCAGGTCTGATGTTTAGTAAAAATGGTTTCCAGTCGTCTGAATGTGCTTTGACAGAATTGACAGCAGAAACTGTATCTTAACTTACTTGAATCAGTGCTGTAGAAAAGCACCCAGGCATGCTGAAGACAGCTTTTATGAGGTACATTTTGTAAACACTATGAAATCCACCACATTTGGAAGAACATACTCAGTATTTGTTAGAATGAATGAATCACTAATGGATTAAAGAGCACAGCCAAATAAACCTAGACTAGTCATAAGCATATGTAGCCTAATATTCAAATGTAGGAAATCCAATTAAGCTCTAGCTCTCCTTAGTTTTTCATTCATGAAGCAGCATCTCTACCAAAAAAGCAAATAACTAAAAAGTTTTTTTTTTTTAACCAAAAAAGGCATTGCATTTTTAAAATACAAGTTTGAAGTTAGTCTTCCACAGATAGCCAGTTTAATTATGCTAAAAATGACATTTTTAATTAAACACCAAGGTAAGCATAAATGGATTTCAAAATAATTAATCAAACATCAAAAAATTGAAACCTTTTTCTGCTTGAGCAGCAGAAATGAAAGAACCAGTCTTCGGGTCTCATAGAGATTCAATCTAATTTAATTCTCTGTCTTCTCTAAATAAACATTCCTAAAACCTTTTTTTCATCTGGGGGAATAAGGATGAGAGGGGTAATCAATATTTCTAGCATTTTAATTAAAACCGTTAGTGGAATAAATCCATTTAATTATCAGTTAATGAAATACAAGGTCATTTACCTGACAGGAACTTTGAGGGTGGATTACTAGCTGGAATAAAGCAGAAGAACCCAATGTCACAGCCATTTAACTTCTGTCAGATTTAAGGTTAAAATCCTTTTAGACTGTTTAACCTATTCTCTACCATTTTTCTATTATGTATGCCAATTGGCAGGAGAAATGCATGTTAAAACTTACTTTACATTTAATTGTGCTGCAAAGTTTTCATTAAATTTCTGCAAATATCTTTATATTTCTAAGACATGAACTGAAAGGCTACAATAAATTCCAATATAATTTTATTTTTACTTTGCGCTTACCACTTGTAAAGTTAAAGAGACATTTGTTTTCTTCTGACTGCAAGTCATGCACTATTTCTTCTTTTTTATAAATATGAATTAATTAAATATAAGTTTTAGCAGTTCTGTAAATTTAGGATGCAAATACGGAGCAAATACGCAATAGTAAACAAATCAGTTTAAATAATTTACGGTTAATTTTATATAACCCCTTTTGAAGGGACCTGAATTTCATAAGAATGATATAAAAAAATAAGAGCTGGTTGGTCACCAAGATAGGTTTGCAGATAGTTTGGTAAATTATTTATAAATTGGCTTAACAAATGAAGAGAAGGCAAAAAGTGTGTTGTCGAGAAAAGTTCCTTGTCTTTTTTGGAGACACAGGGTTTCTCTAAGCAGCACACAGTGCTCACATTTTATATAGATCACTTTAAAAAACAGAGCCAAACAAGGGCTCTTGTTCTTTCTTTAACATGGATCTTGTTCTAATTTTCTAGAGTTTGGGATTTTATTTTAGTTTTGTAGATCTGAGTTTGTCTCATAGCTGTAAATGTAAGAGTTAGAGTTAAAAAATATAATATCATTGTTCTTTTCTAAAATGACACTCCCTAAATGGTAAAGTCATATGCAGTGCAGACAAGTACAAGCAGTTTACTCTGTGGTGTTTCAAAGACATCGTGGTAATCTATTCTAACTTCTAAATGCTAAGTGCCATTAATTTACAAAAACCTAATGTCACCTAAAAGAAGAAAAATAAATCAGTTACCAGTTCAAATGTGTTCTAGTCAGACCAGGGTTCCCCATGATGATGTACTGATAATAAAAGCAGAGTTATTAACCTTGTTTTGCACCTAGACTGTTCACAGATTTTGAATTCTTTGAGAAAATAACAAAAACCATTAGGAAGACTGGTTTAGGCTAGATAGTTCTAAGAACTCTCCTCTATTTTGTATTCTTTAAAATGTAATTCTTTTGACTTACCAAAGAGGGTTGTAAAATTTACTTGTTCTAAGCCATAAGGTGAGACGTATAAAGGAAAAAATTATCCATGGTATCTAATTATTTCAACTTTGCTTTGAATACATAATAACAACTAGAGATGGCCCTATGAGGACACAGAGAGGATGTAGAGGTGATTGGCACTTATATAGGTTATTAGATACTCTTCATACTGACCAGTAATAGGAATTTGCCCAGTAGCCCCTCTTTGCCCTGTAACACATTTTAATGGCTCCCACCTTGGGGGCCCAGTGTCCACACATAACTGTGCAGTCTCGTCCACTCCTCCACTTCTCAGCCACTTTCTGTTCTGTTAGCAAGGTGCCCTTGCCTATTGCGTGTGTCACAGCAGCCAAGGATTGTGGGTTTAACAGATTCATCTCACTTCTGAATTGTTTGAATGGTTCTTTGCCATCATGGTGGTGGATTGGTATCTAATTGTTGCAGCTAGTCTAGTCACTGGTAAGTGGGACCAGTTGTAGCTCCGTGAACTGTGGAAGACCTGCTTCCTATAGAGATTATTAACAACAAATCCGTGTAATTTCTTCTTAGTCTCCTTACATCTTAGAATAATTTTTTAACTGTCTTCAAAGTTCACTCTAGATCTTCCTTCTCTTGGCAATCTTATCATTTAGGATGGTTTCAACCACTACCGTAAGCAGTGGTGCTCAAATTTAAATTTTCAGTTCAGTCTCCACCCACTTTGCATCCTACTGTTCCATCTTCAGTGACCCGTAGCAGATGACCAGTTTTCCATGTGTTGACAACTAAAACCTTCAAAATAACTAAATGTATCTCTTTCTCTTTTTCCATTTTTTCTTGTCATTACTCTACCAGTACATGCCAGGCTCCTTTATTTCCCAAATCAGAACCATCAGCCACCAAGTCCTCCTGAATCTTCCTTAACAAGCCCTTTTGGAATCATGCTCTCTATTTCCCAGCTGTCACAGTAGCCTAGGCCTTAATCTGTTTATGTCCAGATTACTCCACCAGTGTCTTACCTGATTATCTTTCCTATCTTAGAAAACCAGAATGTCATGGACCTGGGTTATTTTAAAGTATTCTTTTGCCTTCTAATCCTTATAAAAGCACAAAAAAATTTTCTAAAAGGAAATTCCTTGCATTGTAATCATTCCCTATTGGATCAAATCCAAGGTATTTTGCCTTTTCTTTAAAGATACTTCCATTCATCACACCGAATTAATTTTTCATTTCCAGTAAAGAAAACCACTCTCCATTCACGCTACAACTCTACTGCTGTCCTCTGAGCTTATTCACCTTTCTCTTCCCTTGGAATTTTTCTCCCCATTCCTCTTTCTGAATGCACATCTTTCAGACCTTTAAATCCATCATTGATTTATGCCCATGCCACTTTGCATACCCTGACATTTAAAGTGCAGAAGAGGTGTTTATTGGTACATGTTTGGCCTCAATTAGGTATTCTACCATCGAAGTGTAGTTACCATGTTTGGCCATTTTTTCCCTCCTCTTTCTTTTGTTAAATCTATAAATATGATTTGTGTTATCAATTTCTTCATCTATAAAATGGGAATGATAATATATATCTTGAAGAACATAATGAAATTATTAAGTATTAAGCAACAAGCATGTACTTGTTTATTTGCTTTCTCTGATCTCTGTGTTAGCAAAACTAGAGCAAACAAAAGATTACCTCACTTTTTATGGTCATGAATTGGTATGTCCAACAGAAAAATGCAGTAATTGATTTCTGTCACTTCATGTTCACGCAAGTTGAATGAGTGGCAATTTCTAGGTTTCTGACCATTAAAAACCTGTGCAGACTCAGAGCAGCAAATCAGAAGACCCATGTTTTGGGCCATTTGGGTTCCTCTGCCATGTGCACAAGTCTAATTTGAAATCATTGTACCTTAACCTCTTACTAATTGCTCAAACTTAAAGTCATTATTTCCCACCATTATTAAAAATCAGATTTTGCCCTATAAATTGCCCATAATTTTTAGCAGCTATATATCTGCTGTGTAATTTCCTCCTTTAAAAATGTCATGCTCAATTTAATATTGGTGTGTCATTCACAAGTGGCTAGGGGACTTTGTGAGGCCATTACAAACTCTAGTTTCACAAGAGTTGGACTCTGAAGCCTGCACCACTGACATTCTGGGTCTGTTTTCCTGTTTTCCTAAGGGCTCCCCAAGGGGATTTTCTGTCATAGAATGAAATGGCTTTGACCAAAATGAGAATTTTCTCCTCTTTGAGAAAGTAAACTGGGAAGAACCCAATCACAAATGCAACAAACCAATTAAATCAAAACAAAACACACAATTATGTGGACTTACTAGTTAAGAGTGAGGTGTACCACACTATAGTATTTTAAGAAAATACCTTGTACACAATTAGAAATATTATTAATCAGCTATTTTTATATAATTAAAAAGATACAAAAGAATCCTATCCTAACAACTTCTATAAATTAATAAATTAATGTATGTAGGACTTACAGCCTCAATCTTGTTTAATACTTAAATTTTGATTGTAAAATATTTTGATGAGGAAAATACAAACTGGAGAATTGAATTCAGAAAAATTCATTAGTAAGAATACTTTATCAATGGGTAAAGTTGATTATAGAAATAAAAATAACTATCAGGAAAAGTATGAATACACAGCAGATTAAGGAACAGTTGACTGTGTCAGAGATGACTATTTCATCAGAAAAATGAGTTTTATTTGAATTAAGATAATAAAGTCCATTTTTGTAATAAGATATTTTATAAATTGGAAAGCATAAAAATCACTATGGTTTTACCTTAAAGCTTACTTTTAATGTTCAGTTAAGAACAAAATTCAAGATTCAATTTATTCTATGTATTGTAAAACACTCGTGTGTGGTTTTCTTGATTTTTAGGAGATCCCTACAAATTCCTTGAAGGGCCAAGGTGTCCCACTGATTCTGCCATATTTTGGCCCAGGATCACATACTGTTTATCTGAATGATGTTAAATTCAGTCTCTTAGGAGAGCAAAGGAGAAAGAGAGAGAGAGGGAGAGAGAGAGAAAGTTGGTGGTTATAATTGGATGAGATCCTTTATTATCACCCTTTCTTTTCCCATCAGTTACCTTCCACCCTGATTATACTATTCAATTCAATGGTAACTCATATTCATTCAAATATTTTTCATTTTTGAGAGGAAAGAGAAGAGATGGGAGAGAAGAAGAAAGAGAATGGAAGGGAAAAAAGAAAAGTAGGCAGTAAAACTAAAAATTGTTCCCTAAAGTAATTGTCTATTATTCAGAAATATGTAGGGGGATGATTACAAGGTAATATATAATTTTAAAAGCCAGGGTGAAACTGCTGTGTTAATTTATGCCATGCATGTGGATGATAAGAGTATGTCAGAGGTAATCACATTTTGTATTTTCACTGTCTTTCCTGTTTCTCTTTCAGTTATCTCTAGGTTAGACAATATTGGCATTTCCGGGTTACTCTGAAGGGATGGTAGATAGGGTGGATACTTTGAAGATTATATGCAATTGTGTCTGTATAACCTTCTAGTCCAATAAGATACTACAGATTGCACCTGAGGGGGAGCAGAATACACCACCCCAAAATGTGCCACTTTGGCATGTGGATTGTTTTGATATGAAGGCAATTAAGACCCAGCAGACTCAGAAAAAGCTTCTTACTTCTCCCTTATCTGTCTGAAAGAATTTAGAAGGGGGCCAGTACCAGGAAGAGAGCTATTACCAAAGATAACTTTTTACATCTGAAAGACTCATCTGCGTGGCGTGACAAACATTTGTTTACCAAACATTTGATCTTCTCATCTTCCTGTGAATTGGCTTCCTCCCCTTTGAAGCCCCAGACTCCTACCCTCTTCTCCTTAGCTCTGGATGGTATATAAGCCTCAATGACTGCCTTTGAGTCTCATGTCTTTGTGGAGCTCCCGTAGGTACATAATTAAGTTTGTTTTCCTCCTGCTAATCTGGTTTATGTCAACTTAAGTATTAAGCCAACCAAAGAACCTAGAAAGGGGGAAGGGAAAAATTTTCCCCCCCAACACAATAAAAGCATCTTTATTGCTCAGAGATAGTAATGTGTGTTTACATTTTTGGACAATTTTCTTTAATAGTAACAATTATTCTGAAACAGTTTTTCAGAAATTGAATATTATAAAAAGGGAAGTCAACTCTAATTGTGCCAGCCTTTGATGCTGCTAACTGAACTTCTTTCACTTCAGTACTTACTTAGTCACTACCATTCTGTTATTCTCCTTCTACTTTGGTGACATCTGTGATTATAGGGTTCTTATGTGGATTTTAGGTGAAAGATGTTAACTGTAACTCAAATTAAAGCATAAGCCCTATAGCATATCTGAACAATTTATTATTGGATCCTTTAGTAAATCTTTTATTTGTTTGTTTGTTTGTTTTTAAGGTATTAGTTTTTCCAGCTTTATTGAGATGTAACTGACATACAAAATTGTATAAGCTTAAGGTGTACAACATAATGTTTTGATATATGTATATACCGCAACATGATTACTTACCACAATAAGCTAAGTTAACATCTGTCACCTTACATAGTTACAAATTGTTTTTCTTTGTGATGACAATGTTTAAGATCTACTCCTTTAGCAACTTTCAAGTATACAGTACAGTACTGTTAACTATAACCATCAGGTTGTACATTACATTTCCAGGACTTGATCTCTTTAAATGTTGATATTAAGCCTTCAGGTAACTCTGATGTGTGCGGGAAGATTCTAAATGCATTGGGAGATTCCTTGACTGTAAGGAGCTCATGATTTAGTTAGGAAAATAAGACTTACACACCTGAGCAAATAGATCTTTGCTGGTGCAACATGACTAATGATACATCATGGAAGAACAGAGGCACACGGGTTGGAATTGGGGAAATGAAAGAAGTGTTAGTGTTGGCTCTTTGAGGACTTTCTGGTTCTGTCTAAGTAAGAGGGAAGATCAAAGTGTTTCATGAGGGAGAAATGTTGCTTGCAAAGACTCAGGAGTAGGAAGCTTCCGTTTAGGAGCCAGTGATGAATAGACAAGTGGCCTGGAGAAGAAGATTGTGTATAGAGAGTAATCGGTAATAAGATTGAAAAAGGAGATTAGGGTCAGAATTGGGAAAACCCTTTTTTGCCAGCCCAACATTTTTGTCTAGCAAGGTGAGTTGGACTAGATTTATGGTAATCATGTCATGAGGAATATAATCAGAAATCTAAAGAAAGTCAGTGTTATGTTAAATCTGTCTCTTTTAAGATTAATCTGTCTGTTTCTCTCAAGATAAATCTCTTTCTTTTCGTTATTTCAGTGAAAATCATGAGGAGTTGGTTGACATGAAACATGATAAAGATTCAGCCACCTATTGGCAAAGTAAAAGTAATAAAAGTAGAGTACTCTACCAGTGGAGCTAACTTTGATTTTTTTTAAAGCAATGTGCTTGAAAACTCCATGCTTAAAATGCACTTAAGAAGCAATATTTACAGCAGAGGTGACTGTAAAATATAGTCATCAATATG
The DNA here is from genome assembly GCF_036321535.1 of Camelus dromedarius. Classification (NCBI taxonomy): domain Eukaryota; kingdom Metazoa; phylum Chordata; class Mammalia; order Artiodactyla; family Camelidae; genus Camelus; species Camelus dromedarius. Next base: position 38,573,427 of record NC_087440.1, read on the forward strand.
AATTTATATGAATATAAAACATATATTCAAGGTGAGCATAAATATTTTTGTTTTCATGTGACTCTTATTATCTGCCCATCAAATTTTGTTCATTGTCAAAAGTAACTCTATTTTAATAAATATTTCTCCCCAAAGAACTTATTTTTCCTTCCATATTAATCTGTATGAAAGTCATGCAGTTAGGTGTGGAGTATGTTGTTTATTTTAACAGCTGTCTCCTGTGACATTATGGATAGAGTCCTGGGGTCTCTCTCTCGGAAGTTCTCCAGATTTCTCTAAGCAAGCATTATCTGGATGTGCTGTTTAAAACCTACCCACCCCCAGAAAGTGGGGTTCATTCCATCCTAGCTGGGCCTCAGAATCTGCAGTTTCATGAATCCATACGCTGATTTTGAAGCAAGTGATCTGAGAAACTTTACTCTAGAGTGAAAAGGAATGAATCAATTTAGTGGAGAATGAACTCTCACTCTTAGGCATTTGTCTTAAATATTTATATGCAGTTAATCAAATGGCTCAGGGCTTGATGCAGTGGGTCCACTCCTGCATCACTGAAGGATTTCTCTAGGAAAGTCCTTGGGAAAGAAACCAGGAGGGATGTCTGGGAGCATCTGTTACACATTTCTAAATCAGGGTTTTGTGCTTCTGTCTCTCCTGCTTATACCTTTCCTGCATGAAAGCCCAAGTGAATTTTATGGGCAGAGCATAGGTAATACTGATGTATGGCCAGCTTATATGAGGAATTTTGCCATAATATAATCCCCAGAATAGCGGAAGAATTTGATAAAGTCTCCTCAAATTCATTTAAACAGCATTGTGGGGTGCCCTTGCACCTGTTTCCAGGGCACTGCCCTCAGCACTGATCCAGGAAGGACACCAGGCTCCCACATGGTCTCCTGGGAGCCCAGGCTCTGGTTTTCCAGAGGAGAAAGGGCCAAAGAATTCACTGTAACAGCTTGGAGAACAGCTTTGCAAACCCAAGAAACATTCATTGTCCAATTTGTCAGCTGAAAAGGAGATTAGATAGTGAAGGGTAAAGACATTGACTTGTGCTGCCCCTGCGGTCGGCTGTGGTGAAGTGGCCATTGGTGGGAACAGGAGAGGAGCCCAACTCTCTCTGAAGTCATTGGGAACAAGCAGTTTCAATGTGAGTAAGAGCAAATGAACCTACAAATCCATGAGAGCAGTCTGCTGCTCTTTTCCTCTCATTCTGCTCGCTTTTACCACAGTGGCTATGATTTCTGGTATTTTCAATTTCAGGTTTGAGTGTTAGCTCACGAGGGACACTTTTTCTCATGGTCACTTGAGTTTCTTTCTATCTAAAGTACTGCCTTACACACAGTAGGGGATCAGTGGGGACTTACTTGTTTTAATTTTGTGTAATATTATGAATGTTTTTCTTAATGCTTAATCAGAATATGATTACTTTTTCTCTAAATGTGAGTTTTAAAAGGCTTGTAATTTTTTTTTACTATAATTTTAGTATATTTTGGAACAAAAGAATACAATGGTGTGCCACATGGGTACCATTTATTCCATATAAAGATGAACCTGTTTTAATTAAAATGATTATAAAAAGTAGATAATACACATAATATTAATACTACTTGAAAATTGACACCTATAATTGATCATAGTAAAGAAATAACATGAAAATTTTATATTTTATAGAAATATATTCTTAGTAATTGTTAGTGGTTCTGCACATGGTAAGCTGACAGTAAAGAACTATTCTAATGCATAGGGATCCTGAAGATAAAACAAAGCAACATAGATTGTTTTAAAAATGAAATTTTTACTAGTTTGAAAACTTAAGTATTAAATGACATTGTAACTGATGCTTTCTTTGGTCCCTGGAAAGGATAAGAAGAGGTTAGGAGGTTGTTAACTCTATTATAGTGATTTGTTTATTACATATAAGGAAGATAACAGTCCATGGAGATATTTTACAGAGATTTTTTTAAAGTCACAATCTTCTGCCTTCCAAATGATCATTGAAAGATTATTTTGTAATTCATGCTTAAAATGTGAAAACTGTTGGGTCTATATTTTCTAAAAAACATTCTTTTTCATTTTGATGGAGTTTTCACTCATATTGTATATATCTCCCTGTTTAATATTTTAAATTTGGTGTGTACTTCAAAAGTGATCACTGTTTTGTGATTTACAACCTTGGAGAAAAATAACATAGTAGTCATAACTTTGCAGTTTTTTGTGATGCATGAAGATCAGATTTTTTAATGTTGGTTAATGCTTTGCTAATTAAAGTGTGCATGTTAATTAAAGCAGAGGCTAATGTTAATTACCTATATTAATGGAATCTCATGTAGCACCTGCCTGAAGCAATGGGTTCAATTTTCAAAATATCTCAATTAAGGCTGAAACTTTTGATTTGCATCTAGTAGGGTTTCAATTAACTGCATTGAAAACTTAAATAACACTCTTAGGGGTGCAAAATATTAGTGATTATATGAAGTACAGTGGAATTTAGTAGGTTCATGTCTGAAGACTCTTTTTTAACCTAACTATATGTATTACTTGCCTACTGGTCAAAATTCTGTTCATCCACTATGACCCAGTGAAAACATCATCTTTTCCATGTATTTCCAATGCACTATCAGCTCTGTTTGTTGCTGTTTCTTCTTTTATGCCATTTTGCCTTGCATTATAATTACTTGTTACAATCTGTGTCTTTTGCTAACTAGAAGCTCCTTAAAGGTGTTATCTCCATCCCTTACAAGGACCCAGCACAGCTGATAAGATGCTAGCATGTTTTGTAAGTTGAAGACACTCTTAAGTATTTGCAAAACAACTAAATATATTTATTTATGAAATGGAAATGAGTGAATTTTTAACTTTCAGCACATGACAATTGCACTGTTGCTACATTTATGGCCTCTTCAGCTAAAACATGAAATTGCTATTTGGGATCTTATTGCTTTGTCAAATAAAAAATTGATGTTTTTGTTAACTTCAGTTAAATATGAGGTGGAATGGGGAAGAGGCTACTTGTTCAATATAAAAGAGTCAGTGTTGTGAGATCAGAGGACACGTGTTTATGCTGGCAGAGATGTGGTTAACATTGTCTTTCAGCCACAGGTTTATAATCTGACCATTTTACATGCAGATTTGGCTTGTGACCCATAAGCTCCAATACTTTAAAAAAGCTATTCCTTTAAGAAAGCCATAGTAGGCTGGTTTTATCTTGGAAGATAACATGTTATCATGTGGTAGGGCCAAATTTTAAATTAATGAATTAAAAATATAAATAGATGCCTGTAGACAAGTATGTAGTAATTAGTATACATATCAGTTCTCCTGAACTTACTGTTACGTTTGCTGGAGTCCCAGTAACAACCATTCCCACTGGGTCCTGGGAAAGGATTATGAGCTAATGGTGCTAGCCTTTTTTGACATCTAATATAATCATGGTTTCAGAAAAAATATTTTCCATTGCTCTCCATAATTGAAGGGAGCAGTAATCTCTTCAATAAGTATCCACAAATAGAACCCACACTGATTTACAGCCCCTGGAAGACAGCACCAGTTACTGCTGTACCTTGGCAGACATTGACTCTGACTGTCAATCTCAGAGGACCAGGATTTGTCTTCATTCAGCTGCAGAAAATGTCAAATGAGCATAAGACTTCCATGTGTAAGGTGTAATCAGCAAGGTGACAAAAAAGGCACATAACTGCTTCCTGTCCTGCTGTGCTATTGGCATGCTGATTTAAAAAAAATTTAAGATAAGAAGTAGTAGTATTGTTTGGGCAAGAAGGTGTCAGCTGTCATCTTGATGGCAGGACATATGACTGCTGGGAATGGGATGGGAATGTGTGTCCGTTACTGAGGAGTGATGCCGGTTTAGGGGTGATAGTGCTTCCGTACTTTACGTCACAACTGGCTCAGTGTTGTCTAGATAGTAGGTGGAATAAATGAAACAACTATTTGGAGAAATGTGACAAATATGCAGATCAGATTTCCCAGGATGAGGCAGTAGGCCAGGTCTTTACAACTCTGTGAGCAGAGTCACCACGGCATCCATTCCCCATTGTGGCACCATTAAGGCGGCAGATGGCAGAGCATTTAGCAGAGAGACACTGGAAACAGCTGGAAAACATCTGGTAGGAAGTGACAACCTAAAGGGTGTACTGGGCTTTTCCTAATTGTGAAGCGATCACTCAAAAAGCCTGGAAAGAAACATCAGTGTTTTGGTGGTGGGAGGAAGGAGTTGGCTGGAACACCGCATTCCAGTTCAGGGATCTGAAGGAATTCTGAAAATAAGTGATTTTAGAGCCTGGTGAAAAGATTATAGGGAAAAAAAGATTATAGGAAATTAATTTGCTTTTCCCCAAGTGCTAAATAAGAACAAATTTTTTAAAGATGTCTGAGAGGCTTTACAGGTACCTGGAATCCACTTTAGGAAGAGAGTTGATTCACCATCAACTTGTGAATAATATTTAAAATACAGGATTTTGAGGGTATATGGAAAGGTTATGTGTTCATAGAGAATATGGAAACACTAATTAAACTGGAATGAGGAAGGTGGACTATTTAACCACTCAGTTTACCATTCCTCTTTCTTAATTTACTATCTCATGATTTTTCTGGAACCTACGTGAAATATGAAAAGGCTTTTTGGCTATTTCTGTCACTAAATTTCTTCTTCTTCTTCTTCTTTTCACTCTAGCCATTTGTCCTTGACTGTATCTCAGTGCTTACTCTACCACTTTCGCACAAGGATCTCCTAACTTTTCAGAATCCCTAGCTTTCAAGACCCATCATGGAGAGAGTAACATTTCATTTGAGGAAACTTACTATTTTCTACAGAGCAGAAACAGTGAGGACAACATTCCAAAGGGGACTGATAGGTAGAATTTAGGAAGGCAAAGGCCGCCGATGCCTGCTACAGGGCTAGAACAGATTATCTCACAGGTTACCAGGTAAGTCCTTAGTTGCTTATGAAGCCAGTGTTGGAATGTGCAAGCCTACACATGTTGGGAAGGAAAGAGGAGTCTGAGTAGGTGACAGGGAATTCGTGAATTTCCCCATTGCTGTTCTGATCTACTTAACAATGGGAGGACTAAACAAGACTGTTCAAAGTACAGCCTTTCAGTAAATGATAGACATATCTTCCCTAGTCCAGCTCCCTGCTCACCATTGGACTGAATGTTTGTCTGGCCCTTGGGCACCAGGCTCAAACAAACAAATAAACTGAAAACAAGGAGCAGAATAATTTACTACACAAAGAGTCTAACCTTCTCAGTTTCCAAACATCTAGGGTCCAGATGTCCGCTTTAGGAAAGGCAGGTTGCTGTGAGCAGAGGGCTGGGTGGAATCTGACTCCAGAGGAAGAGGCGAGAGGTGGGGGGAAAAGGGAGTGAGGAGCCAGAAATTGGGGGGGGGAAGAGGTGAGCAAGTATTGTGGAGTCACATACACAGCGAGGCCATTCAGAGGAATGGTGGCAAGCAGGGAACAAGAGGTCAGAAGGGAACAGGGATAGTGTCTCCACAAAGGAGCAGCAGGGAGACAAAATGACCATAGGGAAGACAAGGGCTCAACATGTGCTGCAACCCCAGCCCTAAATTTCTAAGGTTCCCCAGGACCCCTATGAACTCTACGTATTAATCCATCACGATGATGGTAACAGATCGTTACTGGTTGGGAATCAGCAATCAGAATTGGCAAGAAAAAGATCCTTGTAATGAGGCTGCATTGCTCACCACACCCAGAGTGTGTGAAGGGGAGGAGTGACAAGGTGATTAAGCGGTGGGCTCCACCAGGGCAGGGTAGTCAGAGTGTGTGGGCAAGGGACACACTGCGGCAGCACACAGCCACTAAAAGTGCTTAATCAGTGTCATTTCTGAAGGTAAAGGAGCAGAGAGTTTTGGCTGAGTCCAAGAATCACAGGACAAGGACAGCATTGCAGAGAGTGAATGATGCGCATGCATTACACAGAGACTTTGTGCTCCACCCCAGCTATTTTAGTTGCCTTAGTCAGAGACTCACTAGGAAATGGAAATCATGGTTGCAGGACTGCTGGCTGGAGAGGATATCTGGGGTGATTAGTAGAAGAAGCACTAGATTTGGAGCCAGAAACCCCTGGCTCTTCCTCTCCTTAGTTATGTGATTTTGGACAAACTATTTGATCTCTGTCTTCTGCACCTGTTCAGTGGGGATAATAATGCATGATCTATCAGAGTGCAGCAAAAGGTTGTTATAATTGTCAAATGAAGAAATGTATGTGAAATCACATAACCATGAAAGTATAAATGTAATTTATTATCAAAGTGTCAATATCCTATTAGCAAGTGATTCCTGATTGAGCACATTATTCTTAGTGATGACTTAAGTGTTTATCCAGGTATCCAGTGAATAGTGAACCGATATAGGTAAGAGACAGTGAACCCAGGTTTACCACATCCAGTTAACCTGTTAATTAGCATACTGGTTCAGGTAACAGGACAAAATCAATACTTGTTTCATAGATTGTTTGGGATGGAACTGTAAAACAAACATCTAATTATATAAAATACAAAATCTTATAGTTCTTTGTAAATGTCCAATAAATGGTAGAGAGTTTCATTATGGGTATGGGATTCTGACTAAAATATGTTTATCATTAAAAAAAAACCAATTCTCTCTTAGGACTGGTTCTCAAGCTTCAAAGTAGCATACTGAAGACAGCAGTACATTTAATGCTAATATAAAATGACTTTGTTCCTCACTTTAATCTTTTATTTCAACATGTTTCTTTCTATCTCATAACTTCACAAAAATATTTGAAAACTATATATCTGATAGGGGGTTAATATAAAATAATATTTAAAGAACTTATACAACTCAATAGCAAAAAAAAAAAAAAAAACAAAACCCCACAAATAACCTAATTTAGAAAATGAGCAAAAGACCTAAGTAGACATTTTCCAAAGACTATATGTGAAAGGCCAACAGATATATGAAAGATGCACAACATCACTCGTTATTAGAGAAATGCAAATAAAATCGCAGTGAGATACCACCTCACCATCCTATTAGAATGGCCATCACCAAGAAGACAAGATTACAAATGCTGGCATGGATGTGGAGAAAAGGGAACCGTTGTGCACTGTTGGTGGGATTGTAAATTGGTACAGCTGCTATGGAAAACAGTATGGAGGAGCCTGAAAAAAACTAAATATAGAACTGCCATATGATCTAGTATTTCCACTTCTAGGAATGTATTCAAAGGAAATGAAAATACTAACTTGAAAAGATATATGCACTCCCATGTTCATAGCAGCATTAACAATAGTCAAAACATGGAAACAACTTAAGTGTCCATGAATGGATAAATGGATAAAGAAGTCATGAGATATATACACACAATAGCGTATTATTCAGCCATAAAAGTGAGGAAATCCTACCATTTGTGACAAAATGGATAGACTGTGAAGGCATTATGCTAAATGAAATAAGTTAGAGAGAGAGGACAAATACTGTATGATCTTATTTATATGTGTAACCTAAAAAAAAAACTCATAAGGAGATCAGACATTGTGACAAGAGGCAGAGGGTGGGGGGAGGGGGAACTGGAGGAAGGTGGTCAAAAGGCACAAATTTTCAGTTAAAAGATAAATAAGTACTAGGAATGTAATGTACAACATGATGACTATAGTTAGTATTGCTGTATGATATACAGGAAAGATGTTAGGCGGTGAATCCTGAGAGTTCTCATCACAAGGAAAATTTCCTTTCTCTTTTCTTCTTTCTTTTATTTTTATTGTATCTATATAATATGATGGATATTGACTGAACCTATTGAAATAATCGTTTCACAATATATATGTAAATCAAACCATCATGCTCTACTTCTTAAACTTATAATGTGATGGAAGTCAATTATTTCTCAATAAAACTGGAAAAAAAGAACTCCACTCAAACTGAACTCCCAGAAGTCTTTAAATACCAATTTGAAGAAACAGGCAAATTGTTATGTGAAATATTTTATGTTTTAATTTTGTCTGATTTCTTCCTCATGTTGTCCTATAACTTTTTCCTCTACCCTCTATTTCCTATAACCTGTAAATTTGGTCCAGAGACTTGCTTGGATTCAAGTTAAACATTTTTGGCACATATACTTCATATGGCATCTCTTCAAGTCAGTTTGTCTACTCTTGGTGATGCGAAAGTGATGACAGCCAAATATCTTCTTTGTAGAAATGAGTTTTCTCTTGTAATTAGCAGGTAACCCGTCGGGCAGTGCTTTGACATTATGTGGCTATCTAGTTCTCCATCAAAGGTTTGCTTAATGGTTTAGAATCCATTGATGATTCTTGTTGGAATCAATTACTTTGGGGGGTTTGTGAAGCAATAGTTTTCTAATTCTATTATTTTCTTCCATATTTTTAACTGGCATTTTTTTAAAGCTTCCTCACATCAACCTCAGATAAACTACAGTTTCTCGTTAAAAATGCAAGTGAAATGTCTAATTTTTCCTCTTTACTTACCAATTTTTGGGCAAGGAGTTAGTGGAATAGTCATCTTAAGTAGTGACACTTTTTTTCTTTCTCTCTTTTGAATGTAATTATAGATTTTTTTTAATTTATTCAGTCTGTTATGATTAATTACCATAATTCTTTTTTGATGCTTCAGTTGTCCCAGATTTGCCACAGTGAACCTCCTCATGATGTCTCCTGTGTCCTTTTGACATATCCCCGTTAGTCAATAATGCTTCTTTGCTTTCTGGTACAAGAAGATGTCCAAGGCTCACTTTACTCTTTTCCCACCCCAAACTTTTCAAAGGGTTTTAAAAATGATATCTTCAGCTTTTTTAAGATAGAAAGAAAGTGTACCAGACGATCTCTTTGTACCAGACTTCCTCATTCATTCACTTAGTACGTATTTATTGACAGTCTACTATGTGTCAGGAACCAGTATCAAAATATATTTAGTTCATATTCTATTCTTGGAGACCTTAAAATCTAATAAGATAGAGGAGTCATGAATATCTATAAGGTGGAAAGAGAAATGTTTTGTAATATAGGAGCAAATCATGAGTCCAGGGAATTCAGGTGAGGTGGGCAGTTATTGAGCTGAGGAATATGTGGGATGTGGAGTTGCTGAAATGGAGGGAATCTTGGGAAGTGGAGGCGGAAAAACAGTATACCTGAGAGGCCATGATGTAATCTGATATGAGTTTGCCGTAAGTGGGGTTTGCTATTTGTCAGAAAAAGAAGTCACAGAGGGTACAGGGAAGGTGAACTGGAATCCCGTCATGAGTGGTATTTAAATATTGTGCTAAGACATTCGAATTTTATTCTAAAGAAAACAGCAACCACTAAAAGGCTTTTGTTCTTACACAACATTGTAAAATGATGATAAATCAATAAAAAATGTTTAAAAAAAGGCTTTTGTTCTTGATTTTTATTATTTGATTTCTAAATTAGAACAATGATGTGATTGAAGATGCTACAGGAAGCCTCATAGAGAGGTCTCTTCTCATGTAGGCCACTGTAAGGGGAAATGTAATCACACTGCTGGTAGGTTGGATGTTGAGCAAGTTGGCTAGTAGTGGGTATACTGACTCGAATACAAGGGCTCTGTCTGCTCCTGTGATTTGTCTCACATGCAACAGCAGATCACCAAGAGAGTTTTAGTATCACTCGATGGTAGGGCTTGGTTCAACTGCCTGTAACTGTGGAAAACTCTATGCAGCCCAGATATATCTTTCTCCCAGGCACAGCACTTCTTCCTTCTTGGTTCTTTCTCCAAAATTTGATAGAGTTATACCTCCAGATATTAACTTATGTGGTCAACTTTAATTATGTAAGTACATCAAGAAAGTAAAATGACCTGAACAACCAAAAATGCTGCTGAAAATTCAAGGCCTAGATGCTCATACTGAAATGAGACTTCTCTTATTTTGAGGCTACTTACTCTTGTTTTTGATACTTATTACAGCTTTCACTACCTAGTTTCCCAGCTTAATTTAACATATATTAAAAATGAGATGAGCTACTATAAGCTGTCATGTCAAGATTTGTAAGGAATAACTCTTCTAGCCAGGATATGGAAGAGGGCTTTAATTGTTAAATCATAAACAAGAACTCAAAATCATTGGGTCTAAAGCCATTCTGTGTGAAGAAAAGTAGCTCCAGTAATACCTGCAAGTGTAATTGCGTCATAGTTGGTGTTTATAGCTTGACAGTCATCCACAGAACAAATTCTGTTTAAGGGTATGAAATATCTCAGACTTCCATTCTAAATTGAAGAAATGAAGCTCAAAGAAAAATTCTTGGCACTTCAAGAGGTAAATTGCCCCACACTTCTCCTTGATAATTGACAGCCTCGTTAGATGGATCTTGGAGTCTCTGTGAACTCATCTTAGGGGCATTGACCATTTTTTAATCATATTCATTTTTTCTTTGGTTCCCTATGATTTGAACTCTTCTATCCTGTTATAGGTTGTTCAACTATTTTTCCCTACTAAGACTTTGAGAATTCTGCTTCCCACCATGGCCTGGAATGTGATATTTTTCCTCATGTCTTAGCTCAACTAAGTCTTTTATCTCCAGGGTTAAACTATCATAGATATCTGCTAAAATTAAACATCATCACTTTAAATTAAAATGTGTAACATAGAGGCTTAATTGCCTTTAGGAGTTTTCTTGTTTGCAATTCTTAGACAACCACAATCTATTTTAAACTGAAGGAATCTCAGGAGACTTTGGTCAAAGCATGCCTTTCAAGGATATTTATCCTGCCACAGCTCAGGAAGTCTTTTGAATGCCACCATTCACACCTTACCACCCAGATTGGCAAACTGAGGTGTTTGTCACCACTGGCCAAGGGCCCCTGCTTTCTACCAGGACATCAACTGTCTTTCAAGATTTCTCCTGAGATTGTTCATGAGCCTTCACTCAACAAGCCATTCATTCATTCATTCATTCAACACACAGTTTTCTGACATTGGGGATCCAATTATGAACAAGAAAGAGGAGGTCCCTGCCCTTGTGGAATTTACATTTCAGTGGGATATGGACCAGAAAAAGCAAGCATGCAAATAAGCAAAAAAAATCATTTAGTCAAATATACTTGTAAGATATATTAAACATTAGGAAGGAAATAAATAAGACCTGTAAAAGAGAATAATAGGAGATACCTATCTCCTATTCATCAGGGAAGGAAGTAGTATTTAAACTGAGACCTAAAGGATATGAAGGTGACAGCCATGTGAAGAAGGAAAAAGGAAAATTCTATGGAAAGGGAACAGCATGAGAAGGAGCTAGATTCAGTCAAGGAATCAAAAGAAGCTTCATATAGCTGGAATATATGAGCAAGAGTGAGAGCCACTCAGGAGGAGTGATAGACAGTGAGTGCCAGACAAGGCAGGCCTGTGAAGACTCTGGTACCCAAGGAGAGATGTATCTGCACCACACTGGTTGAGGCTGAAGTCATAGCTTTCTTTTAAATGGATTTTGAGCATTGTATCTAATATCTACCATTGTGTTATCAGTAAGGGGGAAATACAGAAAAATGGAAATATAAAATAATAATATCATAATTTGTTGAAATTTGTCTGCTTTGGACAGAGCAATGTTTAGGAGTCCTTTTTATGACTGGTCGTTTGGCTTTGGAGTTAGTTGTAGTTCATTTTTTCACTCTGGTCCTAAAATAGAGAGCAGAAAGAGATAAGCAAAAATGAGGAGAAAGCAGGAGGATATAATTTTCTTTAACTTACCTCTTACTTAGAATAGTAGTATGCCTGATGGGTAGGAATCAGTCCTTTGAAGAGAAAAAAATATGTATCTATTTTTTTCAGATATAGTAACAATGAGCTAGTGAGCATTTTCAGGAATAATTAAGCAGAAAACCCACCTTTATAAGCTCTAAGAAGCAGTGATGATCAATCTATATAGTAATAAAGATAATATAAATGCATGGGAATTACTGTTGCAAAGTTTTGTGCAAATGTGGGGGGGGAGGCTCTGTCACAGATTTACAAGAAAATAGCCCCAGTAGCTCTTTTTAATACTTGGTGAACTTGTAGAAAGGAGGAAAAAATTATTGGGTATTGTCTTAATCTGTTTGGACTTCTGTAACACAGTACCATGGACTAGGTGGCTTATAAATATCAGAAATTTATTTCTTACAATTTTGGAGGCTGGAAAGTGTAAGATCAAAATGCTGGCCGATTCAGGCTCTGATGAGGGCCCACTTCCTGGATCACTGTGTCCTCACATGTCAAAAGGGCAAGGGAACTTTCCTGGGTCTCTTTTATAAGGGCACTAATGCCATTCATGAAGGCTCCACCGTGGTGACCGAATCACTTACCAAAGGCCCCACCTCCTAATACCACCACATTGAGGGCTAGGTTTCAACATATGAATTTGGGGGGTGGGGGAGGGACACAAATGTTTAGTCTATAGCAGATATGTTTTGAGTTTTAGTTTGGGTTCTAGAGTTTCAGTTTTGAGCATATTGCAACTTCTACCTACAAAAGAATTTTAAGTCAAGATTTTATTTAAAAACATTCCATTTTGAGTTTTTAGTAACCATTCTTCACACTCATCATACACACTTGCTTTTTTCCCTTAATCTTTCCCTTGCTTTTATTCTCTTCATCCCACTTTCCTCCTGTTGGATCTCCTTTCTGGTTGACAAGATAAGCTAACTTCTGCGGCTCTGCAGTCTTCTCTGGCTGTACAAATTGAGGCTCCATATGAAATCCAGCTTCACATCTCCTGCCTGATATACAAATCTTTGGGAGCAGGCCAGGATGCATCTTAGGTGTAGACGAGGGAGGTGGACACTCAAATTTGGGAGTCTTTTGCAGGTCTTCCTTACCCCTGCTTTGAAAATAGATTTTTAACTATTAGCCTTTCTTAAAAATGATTTTGTAGATTATGCATCTCAGTCGTTATGTGAAGAATATTGAAAGTCATGAACTTGGAGATGTTAAGATGTTAATGCCTGTGAATATTTGATATGAATTAGTATGTCAGATTTTTTTCTAATTCAACAGCTAACAAAAGTAGGAACGAGGATGGTGTGTACAAAGGCAGTGGGAGCTTTTGTGTGGAGGCTATTACATAGGACTTTGAGATTTACTAGAATATTCTTATCTAGCTTTTGGAGTCCTTGTCTCATTTGTAGTAAGCATCCTCCGCTTTCATTAGAATTTCCCAATTAGACACTATTATCTGCCTTTACATTTTTATTATGACTTTAGTAAATTGATTAATAACCAATATATTGAAATGTAAAGGGTTTTTCCTAGAAAATTATTTTTGTATTTCCTACTAATATGGTTTTAAATAAAGTATCTGTTACAAGTTTTAAAATTACTTCTGATTTTCTTTCTTTTCTTCATCTTCAAATAGTTCTCATTTATCAGTGAATCACATCTCAGTATAATATCTAGATAAAATGTATTTTTTCTCCTTTTAAATACTTTTATATTCTCATCTGTTTTTATGGCATGTTACTGCATGTCTCCAGAGGCACACAGCATTTTTATTTTCAAGTAAATTTATATTAGTTACAGTCTCCAGCTGTTTTAAATATAGGATCATTTCCTGTCGGTACTGTTTCCAGGACAATTCTTTTTTCTCCTCACAAAAATGAAAAATGTAATTTAACAAAGACATCCTATAATTGCCTTCATATCTAGCAAGGTATCTAGCAATCTAAATACTTACTTTATTTAAAACATCTGTCTACATAATATCTCGTGATTGTCCGGGGCCATATCATCCTTGGGAAAAGCAGCTGCTGCCATTTTTATTTAATCTATAAGGAACCATCAAAAAGGCCTTAATATCAAATCTCTGCCACTATGTCATGTGTAAGATTTTTTTTTTTTTAATGAGAACAGCTTACCTTTTTGGTACTTGCAATTAGTTTAATTAGGTTTTTTTTTTTCAAATTAGTAAAGACAATTGTTTTGAAAAGTCACTGTGGAAATATTCTGCAAGAATAGTAAGCTTTTGTTACATATATCAAAGTATCATAATAAAAATGGCAGCATGCTCCTCTACTCTTATAACTAGCCTTACATTGGGATCACATTTCAACTGTCACGGTTTTTTTTAAGAGTTATTTGTCTGTAGCACATTTTCCTTTTATTTATAATGAAAAAGTAAAGTCTTTTTATTGTGAAGTCGGCCTGTTGATTAGAACAATCAGTTGATAGGTTCTTGTTATTTTTCAAAAATGCATGAGAAAGATGGCAGCTTCTATAAAAGCTCTTTGTCTTGGGGGTGATAACTGAATGTTGCTTATAGAGGAACCCATTTGTAAACTCTATTGTGCAAGATCCTTGGAGGCTAAGATAAAGTGTTTAACTTTTAATAGATTGTATCAATTTAAGCTCAATTGAATGCCAAAAACAACAGACACCCAGGTTTACAATAGTATGTGTAAATGAGAAAGTTTACCTTTTCCAGGAATGTAATCAAAATATTCCTTTTTGGAACACTAAGAGTATGAAAGGGAAATGATTATGGTTCCCTACTGACATTCTGTTATGATTGACAGGAAAAACCAACATGCGTGCCACCTGAGACATCTTGTTCAGGAACTTTCTGGAGGGTAGTAAATTGGTGTTGGCACAAACACAAAAAAATAAAATGACTTGATTCAGCACTTTTCAATTCTAAATCCCCAAACACTAAAGAAAGAAGTAAATATTCATCAAATGATCAAAATTTATATTGATTTTTATTCTACATTAGCAGCTCAAAGTCGAGATTCTTGACAGGGTGGATGTCGGTTTGAATGATTCTCTTTGAAATGAGGATATAGGCACTGAGCTGAGTGCTACCGTGCATTCCTGAACCATAGGCCCTGATTATTAGAACCCTAGGAGGCTAAATTTTTAAAAGAACAGTATAAAGGCACACTTGTTCAGTTCTGTTTTGATAACTAAATTGTTATTATTAGTATGTAAAGTAATTCTTGTTGTTCCTGCTTCATTCCTTCCTTTCTATCACCAAGGACAACTATTTTATAGAATTTCAAAGGAACTGGAGTGCACATTGTAGTCATAGAGTTAATAGCAGCATTTGCCAACATAATTGTACTTGGGAAGGAACTGCCAGTCCTGCAGGGCAAGAGAAGCTAAGATTTTATCCTCACATTGTACATCTTTAATTTTTAGTTTCTGCCAGAAAGTACATAAGGATTTGCTGTAGTGGAATTTGGAAGATGGGAATAAGGACACAGCCGTAGAATAGAACCACTGACTTGATGCCTGTGACCTTGTGCAGAGATTTGCTAAGGAGGACATAATGGGGAAACATCTAAATTCTAATCATCCCTTCCAGTCCACACAGTGTAATCAGACTCCCTTCCCACCCTGGCTCATGACATAAAATGCTGAATTTTTAATGACTTTAACTACCTCCATTACAAAGAGGAGGAGGGTGGTGGTGGGTGAGGCTATCCACAGATGCAATTTGTGATATATTTGTTCTTTATGTTTGTTAGGTGAAGGTGGTGGTGTTGTTTTTAATAAACACCTCATCTACCATTAACATGGAGGAAGAAGACATTTTTCTTTACACACAAACAAATGCAGAAGAAATAATGAAAATAGCATTCATGTTAATCTTTCTGCTTTATTTAAATGCTTACCATTTAACAAATATCATTAAGGATATAGCTTTCCTAAACATTACAGTGAATGGTTTTAATGGTTTGCAGATAGCATTGAGTCAATAAAAATAAAGATGACCTTTTAAAGATATAAATGTAATATTTTTTACTTAAATCAGTTATCTTTTGCAGTTGTTCTGATTTAATTATCCATGAATATAGATATAAATAAACCTTGGGAACCTAAGGCTAGGTTTTCTGGAGCTACCAATATGGTCATAGAAGTTTTATATCCTAATATATAAAGATTAGTATACAAAATAATCTTTCCTGAGTATAATACTAAAATAGCTTGGAGATTCTTGCTAAATTTTTGATATATATTTAATTTTTAATGGGAAAATATTTATATTTTTAAATACTTTTATAATTTTCTTATCCATTGATAAAAAGAATATTCGAACAAACTTACTAATTGTTTCTTAGGCAGCATTTTTGAAATGTGTATTGATCTTAGACTTGAATAAATATTTTAGCTCCTATTATGTAGTATAATTTTCTATCATTCTGGGTTATATGTTCCCAAAGGGCAGGCACCGTGTCTGACCTAGATTTGTATCTTGTACAATGTCTTACACATAAGAGGCTCTCAAAACATATTTGCCAAATGAAGAAAGGAGGACCTTTAATCGACTTTACTCCAAACAGATACACTGCTCCTTAGTCCTGCGACTCCCCGTCCCAGCTCTGCAGGAGGTGGCTTTGGTACTCTGCCCAGTCAGGCACACAGGACTGAAGAGGGATTCTTATCCTTTGTAATATTATTTGTATTTAGTTACAGCATAGCTCATCATGGACGTGTGATAAATGTCTTCAGAGCTCATTTCTGGACGGAGGAAATGCACTTTGAATTCAGTTCCAAAGATGAGTTATTTCAGGAAATTATGAACTGCCAACAGTGATAGCAAAAGCAAAAATGCACAAAATAACCGTGATCTTGGACAGGGGGAACCTGCTGTAGAGGTGACAAGTCTAAATCCTGGAATGAGTATTGGGAATTTTAATGAACCCTGAAAGTCCTTGTCAGAGCCTATGGGAGGTCTGGAGACCTGAAGGTGTTTCCAGAAGATTGAAGTAATCTGGGCCAGTTGCATGAGAGGGATACTATGGGCAGGTGAGAGGGGAGGCATAGTAAATATTTGTATAAGCAATAAGGAAAAGGGATATGACTAGAGATACTGCATCAAAGGTTAAAAAAAATACTATGTAGTAAGAGTAAGAAAAGATTCCCAAATAACAAAATTATCATCAGAAAAAGTACAGTTCCCCTCCATTGTATTGATGGATCCCCATAATCTTCCTGAGTTAGTGTGGACTCTTCGAAATACAAACTGTGAGATTACTGATGTCTCCTCTGAAAGCTCACTAACTCTTTTTTTAAATGGGAAATCAGATTTTATTAAGCTAAAACAAGTTCTTACCCAGAAGACTTAAAACTTCATTTCGAAATGGATCGTAAAGATTACCACATGATGACAATAGCTGAAATTTTCATTCTATAAGTGTGAGACCATCGTGGTTAGTTTCTAATACAATATGTGCCATATAAGATCACTCTATTAGAGGAATAAAATATTTCTAAATGATGCTTGATATAAAGAAGCTCTTTTCCTTCTTTTTTTTTCTAGAGAAAAAATTATATATTTCAATAATTTTCTGTCAAAGAAAAAAGTATTGCCTTTCTAAGGGAGAATGAAGCCAACTATTTTAAAAATTAGCTGAGGCTACAGCCTTCAGACTGTTTTATTTTGTTCTACATTTAAAACCATTTTATATTTTCAAATTCAGTAAAATTTATTTTGCTAATTGGTAGAGAGTGCCTTTCACGTAGCATGTGCTGTGCTCGGTGCTGGGGTACAAGCAATGAATACATAAATAAAAGTCCCTGCCCTCATGTGGCTTCCAGTTCACTGGGGGAAGATGGACAGTACACAATAAGTAACATATTTTGGCTAGATACAGTAAATGTGTATGAAAGAAGATAAGGATTGCAGGGGGTGGGGATCAGTTGAAGTATTAAGTAGATCAAAGAAGACCTGAATGAGAACATGACATTTCAGCAAAGACCTGAGGGAGGTTAGGGTCCCAACTGTCATGCAAACAAAACCAGACACCCCTAGAGCATGCTCACCAGCCCTGCGGGAGCAGGTCAGGATAAGTTGAGGACTGAGGATTCAAATGGGGAATGTGGACAAAAACCTAATTGGAGTGTATTCAAGAGAAAGTAGGAGAGGGACTGGACATAGTGAGTATAGATAATGTATGTAAAAGTGATTTTGCTGTGACAGAGAAAGAGAAATGGGGCTTTAGTCAGAGGATAGATTGGTATCAATTGATATTTAGAGACTATTTTTCCTTACTATGGGAAGAACAACAGCATTTTGTGGGGGGCTAATGTGCAATGTAAATAATAAAGTAGAGAGGAAAAACCTGATGCAGGAGAGAAGGCCAATCTGCTGCTGGGGTAATCTTTGTGTAGATAAAAGGAGGTCTGGTGCATAAGTGAAGGGGATTGGTCTTAGAAATATGGACAGTTTCCACAGAAACAGGAGGGAAGGCAGAGAATATGGACCCAGATGCAAAGATGTGGGTAGATGTGGTGGGAAGCTATGAAGTGAGCAGGCAGACCTGCAATGGCATGAGTTAAGAGAGAGTAAAATTATTTTTTAAACATCCTCAGTATACTTAACCCAATGAGGGATGCTGGGATATGCAGTGATAGTGAAATAATTGTTGTTTCTTAACTAAATCAGTGTTTTTTAGGGCAAGGATAAGGCATATGTCTATATGTAATTATAAAAGTGAGTATGTGTTTAATCCTTAAAGATTGTTAGAATAACTGAAAATTGCCCCCACCACCACAGTTTATCATGGGCTAACTATTTTGTTATCAGACACAGTATCAGAGAGGGAAGTAGATGGCTGAGTAATTATTCAGGCCCTGGAGAAGATCATTTAATTTGGATCACCATATACCAAGCCAAATTTAAATAAAATATTTGAGAGCACTGTTTTGTGTTCTGAATAAATTACTAATTTGTAGTCTAAATTTGAAGAGGAGCATCTCTAGTGATTTAGACTATAGGTGCATATAAAATAAAAGGGGAAAACATGCTACAAATGAGATGCAGCAAAGCAATTGTATTAAACCTCAGATGAGAAGGCAGTGTTTCTTACTTTATTATGTGTATTGTCTGCTAGGGTAGCAATGAAATACCACAACAGAAACTTATTTCTTACAGTTCTGGAGGCTGGAAGTCCCAGATCAAAGTGTTGACAGGTTTGGTTTCTGGTGAGGCCTCTCTCCTTGCTTGCAAATGACTACCTTCTCATTGTGTCCTCACGTGGCCTTTTCTCCATAGGACCACCCTTTACCTTCTTATAAGGACACTAGTCCTATTGGATCAGGGCTGCACCCTTGTGATCTCATTTAACCTAATTACCTCTTTAAAGACCCTGTCTCCAAATACAGTCACATTAGGGTTTAAGGCTTCATCATATGAATTAAAGAGGACACAGTTGAGTCCATTACATTAATGTTAAAGGTTTACAAGAGATATGAATTACTGAATCTCTTAGGTATTCTCCTTTCTGGTGTCATGGAAACTGTTGATTCCCTTCTCAGTGCAATGTTCTCAAAGTACACCAGAAGATAGGAACTTTGTAAGCATATTTGGACTAATCCATCAGATGACTATGTTTCCATGACAGAAAAGGGGAGATGGAGGAAGATTGAGGCCATCACAGAAACAATGACATCTTCTGTTGGCACGTCATTGGATAGCCTTCAAGTTCCCTAACCTGACATCGTCCATAGTCTGTCCTCTTCTACCTTAGCCTCTTCGTCCAAAAGGCCCCAAAGCTCCAGCCACCATTTTCTGAACATGCTACAGCTTTTCATGACTCTGGGCCTCTGAACAAATTAATTACTCTACCTATATAATATTCATCTGCTTCTTTGCCTTGCAAAGTAATACCCATACTCCCAGATCTGGCTCAGATGCCACCCCTATCAAGTTTTCACTGCCCATTCCTCACCCTCAGGCAGTTAGTTGTTTTATTTCCCATCCTCCTTTGCAGTTGTTTCACTTGGCACACTTGTCGTTATCTGTTGACGTGGCTCTTGCCTCCACTGCACTGCAATCCCCTGAGAGAAGGGACTATATTTTATTCTTCTTTGTACCCACATTCCCTGGTGCAGTTCCTGACACATGATAAAGATTCAGTGAGTATATAAGTAATAAATGAAGGTACATATGAATGTACAGTTCATTCATTCAACAGTTATTTACAGAGTCCCTGTCATGTTCCAGATTCTGCCAAGGTGTTGGAAATACAAAATGGTAGAGGAGACAGAGAGACACAGTCCCTTTATGTAGCTTAGAGCCTGGAGACAGAGTCAGAAAAAGTGTAAGGCAGCAAATATAAGACTTAAATTGTGATACGTGCTCTGAAGGAAATTAACACTGTTCTGAAATGGAGGAAAATTGAGTGGATCTGCATTTGATAGAGTGGTCAGGGAAAGCCTCTCTGAGAAGTAACATGTCAGCTGAGAGCTAAAGGATGAGAAGACATTAGAAAGAGAATGTTTCAGAGAAAGGGAACAGTATGTGCAAAGGTCCTGAGACAGGAAAGAGCTTTTTAAAGAACTGGAAGAAGGCAAGCATGACAGGGGCATGGTGATCAAGAGGGAGACAAGTAGGAAATGAAGTCTGAGGTAGGCAGGAACTAAATCTAATGGGCTATGGAGGAAGGTTGTTTTGTAGGTCTGAATGCAATGTGAAACCAGCTCATATCTTATAAAGACCACTCTGGTGCTGTAAGGGAAGAGATTGGAGGGGCAGGGATGGGCAAGGGGAGATATGTGTTAGAAGATGATTGCTGTGCTGCAGAGGAGAGATGATGAAGGCTTAGACCAGTCTGGCAGCAGTGCAGACTGGGGAGACAGACAGACTGGAGACACATTTTGAAAGAGGAATCAACAGAATTTAGGGAGTAACTGGCTGTGGGAAAGAAAAGGAGTCAAGGATGACTTTCAGATTTCTGACCTAAGCAACAAATGGTGCCATTTATTTAAAGGGAAAGACCTAAGAACAGAAGATTTTGGTACATGTGTTGAAGATGAAAATGGAGAGTGTTTTGAACAATTATGCCTAAAGTAAATTCAATTAACAGTGTCAGGTGGTTGATTGGATATATAAGTATGGTACTCAGAGGAGAGGATTAGAAGCCATTACTATATAGATGGCATTGAAAGCCATGGAAGAGAGTATAAATAAAGAGGTCCAGAATTAAGCCTAGGAACAACAACAACCAGTGATCCCAGATGTGATTCAAAAAGATCAATGAACTATCTATAAAATGGATTTGGGAATTATGGAGAAAGAGGGGGGGAGAGCGATTGAGCGTCCATCACAACTGGTCAGCTAAGGTGTAATGCAGACCTAGATGAGAATAAGTGAGAACTGATCCTTTTCTCTTCTCACATCTCCCATGGTGTTCTCATTTCATCTCCTAACGTCAGCCATTGCCTCTGGGTTTTTATTTCAGTTTTAATATTTCTACTTGCTTACTGAACATCTCATTTTAGGAATCACCTCGTACCTCAAACCAAAAGACTCAAATCTAGCTCACTTGTTCCATTCACCTGTACTGCTCTTTTTATATTCCTTCTCCCATTGATGGCACTGACCAGGAAGTTAGAGGTGGATCTGTCATTGAGCCTGTTCACTCTTGCTCCTTTTTGTTTTCCTTAATGAATAAGTTGCCAAACCCCATTGATTATACATCAGTAATATTATTTAATCTAAGTTTCCATTTGTAAAATATAGTCACTTTTAAAAGTGTCCACAGTTGTCATAGATGCTAATAAATAAAATTATTTTAATCAGAAATTCAGTGTTACTATTTTTTCTAAGAACTGTAGTTTCTTCAAATCTGTTTCCTAAAAATTTATCTTAGGACTAAGATACAGTATGAGAAAAAGCTAAGACAGCTCGTGGAGAGATTTAGACTGGCAAAGCCATTCAACCTTAGCAGAAGAAGCTACTTTGGTTCTATTTTTATCATGACGTTTAGGAATGAATCACTGAAAGCAGAGATAGAAATAGAGATGGATAGGAAAGACTTGGGCCATCTAATTTATCTCCTTGTTAGTACAAGGACTTTTCCTATGTCAAATGCCTGTAAGATATTGTGCACTGAAAGTCTTAGATTACAACATTTCAATCATTTGTGTAAGGTGACTATTTTTTGAGTTGCTCTCTGCATTGTTCCATGTATCCCTGTCATATGAGAGGTGTTTCCCTTTGTACACAGAAATGGATCTGAAAGGAATGAACTTCAGTTATTTTTCCATTGTAATGATGAGTTTCTAATAAGTCGACCTCCCTCTTTATGTGCTTTCTGTGACCAGTGGCACACATCTGGGAGATCTTTACCCAGAACAAGCAGTGGTCTAGCTTGCTACCTTAGGATGGTTAAAAACTAATGGGAACCTCTAGGGAACCTCTTGGCACCTAATGGTGTAGACTCATTATTTTAATAGGGTTTCCAGTAGAATACTTTGTGTAGGATGATCTCCTCATTATCCCTTATAGCTTCCAGGAGGGAGAGGGTCAAGGGAGGTAGCATTTGGAAAGATGAATGTTTTTAAGTTTTTTGACTATTGTTCACTATCTCTCAGTGATCTCATATTTAATTACTTAAGAATGTCGTATGCTCTTTGTTTTAATATTTTTTAAAAAATCTTTTTTTGGGGAGGGTAATTTATAGGCTTATTTATTCATTTATTTGTTTGTTTGTTTGTTTAATGGAGGCACTGGGGATTGAACCCAGGACCTTGTGCATGCTAAGCACACATTCTACCGCTGAGCTATGCCTTCCCCCAGTATGCTATTTTGAAAGATATATTCTGTTGTTTTTTTATGACAATTGACTCCCTATAATCAATTTTATGGTCCATTAAAAATATTCTTAGGTCTGTAGGTAACATTTCTCCAAATTTTATGGTATCAGCAAGCCCCTGATTTGGGACTCTTCCATACTGCCATTAACATGTTCCACACCTTCTCTTTCACTATCCATTAATAAATATGCTAAGTAACACTACATCTAGTATTTCCTTTGTGCCTTTCCACCAGCCACACCCCTTCTTCCCATACTGAATGTACTCCATGTAACATTATCCTTTGTTTATAGTGTTGGACGGAATTCTTAATCCAGTTGAATCTGTTCTTTTTCAAGCCAATTAGTTTGAGCCAGAAAAATTTACGAGAACCAATACATAGATTGCAGTTCTTAACTGATTTCTGAAATTTCAGTTATATGAATATTAGCATTTTTAAAGTTCTTCCTCAGCTTCTAGAGCATTCATAATTAGGTGCTTGTGGAAAGAAACAAAATACGAACTTGAGAATGGTTTGAGATCTTACATTTCCTTTACCGAGTCCTGCTTTGGCCTTTTAAGCAACTGCTCATTTATAACACTTTCTCTTTCTTTCCATGGTTGAGTCTATAAAACCAGAGACCAGGCAAAAGGCCTCGGTTGGCTCTGGACACGAAGAGTAGAAGGTCATGTCTGACTCTGCTTTTCCTACATGTTATAGAATTCTGGCAACATCCAACAGCTGACCCAGAACTGTTTTTCTTAGGAGGATAGATAATTGAAGTATAAAGAGGTAGCAGTTTTAAGGCTGTTCAGAAATGTTAATGGACACGTTTGGATTTAGTGAAGCGCACCAAAAGAAAATAAGAACTCCTTTGGTCCCCAGTGCACATGAACTCGGCTGTGCCCTCTCCCCTTCACCATGGGCAAGCATGCCACTGAGAAGACTTCATTCCCTGTCTCATCTGGTGTTCTAGGGAACTCTAAAGCCACAGGGATCACAACAGCTGCAATAAATAAAGAATCTATTCAATACATTTCCATGCCAAATATTATTCAGCATTCTTTTGGCCTTGGTTTGATAGAAAACAGCATGGTGAACTTACTACCTCTCCCTTTACTACAGCGAGCCCCAAGTAACTGTGAAAGATTTAACAATTCAAACCTGCATGTAAGCACAATCGCTGTTCTCTCTGTTTTAAAATTATTAAGACAATAATACAGAGAACAAAAAAAAGTAATACAGGAAGTCTGTTGTCACTATTGAAGAGGTATTAGAATTAGTACTAGGCTTTTTTATTCTCCTCAGGGAAGATAACGAGAAGCGTTTAGGGTATGTGTCCTTGCAAATGTATGGGCTGGAGGGGGAAACTTAAAAAAATAAATGTTACATATGTGGCAATATGAGGATGAATATTATTAAGGAGTATCACAGAATTTTTATGCGGAGTCTCATCAGACAGTATGACGATCGCAGGGATATTTTGTGATATTTACTGAGTCTTCTGAGAGTTCATTTATTCAGGTCATATTTTAAGGAACAACTTATAAGATTCAGATCTAAAATTGAATTCTGTAATATGCCCAGATGATCCCATTAAATCCAACCTGAAAAGGAGCAGTATAATGATGTGAACAATTCCCGTTCTTTGAGTTGTTACACCTCACTTGAAATGCATTCCTTCTGGATTAAAACAGCAATTCCTCTTTGTTTCTCTCTCCAGGCTGAGGTTCAACTATGCTACCTGGAAGCACAAAGAGATGCTGTGGAGCAGATGTCCCTCAAGCTGTACAGCGAGCAGTACACCAGCAGCAGCAAGAGGAAAGAAGAGTTTGCTGATATGTCAAAAGTTCATTCAGTAGGAGGCAATGG
Source organism: Camelus dromedarius (assembly GCF_036321535.1). NCBI lineage: Eukaryota > Metazoa > Chordata > Mammalia > Artiodactyla > Camelidae > Camelus > Camelus dromedarius. The sequence continues at coordinate 38,597,823 of NC_087440.1, forward strand.
GTAGGGAGCTCTTCTTTTTGTTGTTTTATTCTCACTAATATCTACTTTTTCAATGGTTTTGCACCGGTAGGTGTTAGGCAGGCATTTCCTCCCTAGCTAATAGACAAGAGACACTCAGTAGACAAGGCATTTATGTTCTTTTCCATTCGTGCCGGAATTGAAGACTGTAGAGTTTATCAGCCTGTCGTCTAACCCGGAATTTCCTAGGCTTTTCAAAGAAGCCTTGTGATTTTATAAGTGTTTCTGTCACTGCACTGTGCTTATAGTGTTGATCTTTCTTCTTTGTCATTTTTTCCAGTGTATATTCTCCTCTTTAAACTTCACCATTTATTTTAAAGTCTCTCTAAGCAACTTCTAAACACCAGAACCTCATTGGAAAGTTGGTAGAATGTAATTTTTCTAAAAAATATAGATGTTTAAAATTGTTTAGAGGTCATGGACTAACCAGTTAGTTTCACATGAAGTCAGTTGGAATAAATGACCAACACATATTGTCTATGGTACGTGAAAAGACCCAGCAACTTCAGTGACCCACCAACAATTTCATTCAGCTTGGGACATATAGCTGTATTTATATACTACCCATGCTATTGAATAGCTAAGTTATACATTTAGATATTTGCAGATGACTTTAAAGTTATGCAGACTTTGTGTATGTGAATATATATGTATGTATTTAATATATATGGGATTTATATATATTTATTCTTTCCTGGCTCAATTTTAATATGTACTAGGTGATTACTAAAGAGTAAAAGAGTGTAATGAAATTTAATTATTTCATAGTTTTTATGACTTGACAATAATTATACTCATAATTATTAGGAAACAGTAACCTATTTCACTTTTATACTTGAACCATACAACAAGGAGGAAATCTGTTCCCCCAAGTTCTGTAACATGTTAATAGCACAGTGTAAACCTATGGGATGTAACTCTATATTCCCTGAAAAGACAGGAGGAAAGAAGGCTTTTCATGCACTTACTTTCATTTATCTCTTAAGTGCTTACAGTTCTGATGTGACTTAAAATCCTCATTCAAATTTGGGGATGAATTAAGAACATGGTTTACAAAATTCTGTTTTGTGGTATAACTTAGGGTCTAAGAATACAAGAAAAGAATCAGAGTCATAATTCTTTTTAGGAAATGGGAAAGGACTTTTCAAATTTTCAAACTTTTAAATTTCCCTATCTGTATAATTTATTGCTCTGTTAAGAACATTCTTATACACAGACATGTTATGCATCTATATGGTTCATCTTACATGATTCAGAAGACATTTTTCACAAGAGGAAGAGCATAGCAGCAAACAAGAAAGAAAAGGTTAAATCTTGGAGCGTGAACAATAAGCTCCTTTGAGGCCTTAATGTGCTTTAATTTCTCTAAATGCCTAAATAGTCTCTGGTGTACACACAACCACAAACTTGAGGTCACATTTTCATGTTTTCTAAAAACCCTGGGGAATTGAGCAGGCACCACGTGCTTTTGACCTCAGATTCCAAGGGCCCAACTTGAGTACTTACTCTGGGCTCCACAAATCATAAATCTGCCCTGGGAATTGCTCAGTTAACAACAAGCATTGTTCTGTGAAGTGGGAGTAGGTGAACTTGCCTGATATCCTTTGTTTATGCTCCTTAGGGTGCTGAAGGCTGCGCATTGTGCAGAAATTTAAGAGTGTGCTAAAGAAAAGGGAGCCATTTAATACTAAGGACAAAAACCATATACTCTTTTCTATTTTCTGTTTACATACAGAAAACCATTGTTTGAGAAATGCATGTGGGTGAGGTTATCTGCAGTGTCCTGCCCCTAAGACTCTTTGCTCCCACAGTCAAATCCTTAATTCTGAAGCCTAAGAACACAGCCTTGTAAAATTATCTGCTCCAATGATACATAAACTTCACTAACGGTTCCTTTTGTTACATAGAATGAGCAATGTTTCTGCTAAGCAATTTGTGGGAATAGTGCGGACTTTCTAGGGTCTTCACTCCATGCAGATAGGTAGCCAATCTACTAAAGAGAACATTAAGTTGGTGATACCATTCGTGTATTTTTATTTCCTCCCCATGCCTACATGCATGCTAAGAAGAGTATGTAGTTGAAAAAGGTATAAGACTACTCCAGGGAAGACTCAGCTGCTAGATAAAATGGGGATCTTACATTTCTAAGAATTTTGCATAACCAAAATATTGTTTAGAAATGAATTTATAACCTTTCTGACTCGACGAAAAGGTGTGTATCAAGGTGATTTAACTATAAAATGTGCATTTAGCAGTCTTGATGAGTATGTGTGGTGGGAAGATTTCCCTGAAAGTGTGTGAGTCTGTGAGCTCTAGAAACAGAGTGTGTTTACCTGTGGGAGACATTTGGCACTGGCTCCTGCATCACTACATGGGAAACCATGGCTTCCTGGGGGGACATGCAATCTGTGAATCACTGGTGATTCTCAACGGGAAGCAGGTCGGTGCTTTTGATTCCTGCTGACTTAATTGAAAACGTATAGATTGTTTTGTTCCTTTCATCAAATAAATATTCACTGAAGGCCTACTACGTGCATGGTACGATGTTTTGAGCAGTTTGTCAAGAACACTTATATTTTGTATATTTTATGAAGTATAACCATCTCTTTTTCTGACACCTCTTTCTATCAAGAGGTTTATCTGATTTCATCTTTTTCAATGAATTTCAAAACCTTGTTTCATTCATTAAGTAGCATCCTACTTCCTGTCAAGACTTAGTGTAGATTACAAACCATGTGTTTTGTTTACCCTATAAATTCTAGAACTGGGGGGCAACAAGGCTGGATTGCAGGCTTGCCTATCCTCAACTCAGAACCCTGAGTCATGATGCAGTGGACAATCTGTAAAGTCACACTTTGCCTCTCTCTGAGAATTTCATTCAGACCCTTGATAAACATTTATCCCCCAAGTCACATGTGTGTATTTTGTACTATATACAATTTAAATTATGGTATTTTCCTACTATGGAGAAATGGAGGAGCTTAAGACAGTTTCATTAAAGCCACAAGGAAGTTTGTCAAAAACATTGCCAAGTAGGCTTAAGTGAAAAAAAAAATCAACTTCATTCATTAATTTGGCAAATACTATTAAATACTTCCTATATGAAGTACAGAGATTAAAAGAAAAAAAAAGAAGTGGTCCCTGCCCTTAAGAGGCTCACAGCTTGGTAGGAGGAGCCAGATCTGTAAACAACATGGAATAAAGGATCACAAGTGCTGAGTTAGAAAACTGTTTGGAGTAGGGAGCAGGGCTCATGGAAGGCAGAATCCAATTCTGACTATGGTGGGGGAGTTGGAGCAGGTTAGGAAAGACAACAGAGAGAGAGAGAAGACTCGAGATAATTTTCAAAAAAAGGCTAGGTCAGGGGAAGAGCTTTCCAATTTCATCTGAACAAACATTTATTGAGCACTTACAAAGACAGTTCTTGCCTTCATGAAATTTATAGTCTAGTAAGAGAGTGCAGCATTAAGCCAGTATTTCCCTGTATACAGAGAAAGAAGGGGGAACAGAGGATGCTAGGGGAGCTCAGAGCAAACAACAGAGACTTCACAAGGCAGGGCTCTATCTGTTGTGTTCACTGCACTCTGCCCTGCATCCTGGAATGTGCTAGGTGCTCAGTAAATGAATGGACACATAAATGAATAACTACAACTGATCTGGGGCTCTGAGAGAAGGGGCAAAAGTCTGGAATCATCAGACTGCTTGCTGTTCCATGTAACTAGTGAGCAGGGTAAAAAATTGGAAGGGTTGTGAAAAATAAGATGGGAAGAAAGTGAAGTCCTGATCCTAGAGTTCATGGTTCTTAACCAGGGTAGTGCATCAGGATCACCTACAGAGCTTTTAGGCTGAAAAATGACTGTCTATCTCACCTCACTGAAAATTCTAATGCAGTAGACAAGAATGGACCAAGATATATTATATTTAATACCCACTTCTAGTTGAGAACCATTGCTCTAGTGGTTTTCATCAAGTGGTCCCTGGAGCAGCAGCATTAGTATCTCCTGGGAATTTGTTAGAAATGCAAATTCTGGGTGCAGAGGTACTAAATTGAAAAATCTGGTGATGGAGACCAGCAATCTTTGTTTAATCTGTGTTTAAGTCCTCTGGGTGATTTTAATACTGCAGTTTGAGAAACACTGCTTTAGTCATTGAAGATTTTAGATTAGAAATTAATGGGGGATGGACTGGAGGCTAAAGCCAGAAAGAGCTGATAAACCTCAGGTGAGTGGAATAAGGAAGAGCAACTGATGCTCCAGTTGCTGGCTCAAGGAGGAGAAAGGAAATCAGAGGATTTGGGTTCAAATGACTTTTGTGTCTTTCAACACTTAATAATTACTGAGCCCATGAAGTGCAGGCTCTACTAGACACTGGAGATGCAGAGGCAAAGGGACATAAAGGGTGGCAGGTGCATGTAAATCAGGAACGCCTGCCCAGAGAAGCATCATGGAGGATGGCCCAGGGTCAGAAGTGACAACACAGTGCTTCCCACAGAGGAGGCAGTGTGCACAAACATCTAGAACCAGTAAAGGATTCCAGCATGACTGGATTGGCAATTTTAAAACTCTTCTGGCAGCAGCCTGGAGAATACTTTGACATGGGCAAGACAAGACAGTGCTTGGTTAAGAGGCTACTCCAGACATCCAAGTGAAAAATAGTTAGGGCCTGAGCTAATAAGGCAGCAGTAATGGAAACTGAAAAAGGGAAGTTGAAGACAGGCTGTGATCCCTGAGTGGATGGGGGACATTCAGGGAGGCAGGATTTGAGAACAGACCTCAACGTTGCAGGCTTTTGCACTCTGGCAGATGGACATGCCATTCACTGAGCAGGGAATTCAGAGGAGGAACAGGAGATGGGGGAAAAGCTGAGTATTTGGGACATAGTTCTTTTTATGGTCTGTGGAACATCCACGTAGAAATGCCCTGGAAGCAGGTCTGCAGCTGAGGAATGTCTTTGGCTCCCAGTCATCAACAAGGACAGTGTGGTAACTATGGGGACTAAGGCTGAGAGAGGTAGGAGCTTACCTTGTGGTAGTCCATCTCCCCCACCCCCACCCCCACCCCCACCCCAGGTAGACATAATGTTATCTTTAAGAATACTTATTTTAAACTGTATGGCTAATAGGAACATTTTTATTTCAGTTAGACTCTTTCAGGCTGTATTATACAAGTATTCTTAAATAAGAACTATACCATTGAAGACTCCAGGTGATGTCTTGATTGGCAGGGATGGAGGACTACAGTTGACTATTATTTTCTGTCTTAAAGCTGCCGACGGGAGCTTTTGATCCTGGTTATAAGAATGCATTTTGTCTGGTCAGATTGCTTCCAACTACACAGTAAAATCTATTTTTAGGGATAATCATGCATTCACTCAGGTCTAATTTCTTAAAGGAGGAGAAAATGCATACTTGATTAAAATTAAAGATTGGAATTCAAGTTGACACTCTGCTACTTTTTAGCTGTGTGACCTTAATTGGGACACGTAATCTCCTCAGTATGCAATATTTCAGTCTGTTAAATGGGAATAGTTATCCCAGTCTATTTCCCATGCTTTTTATAGCATAGAACTACAATAATCAATAAGGAAATGTCTAAAATACCTGGAATGTAATAGGTATGTGAAAAATCAGTTAATAAAATATGCACCGAGCAACTACTGTGTTGCAGGGAGTGGTTTGAAGTGCTAGGAATGAAAAAGATACAAAAGACTTAATCTCTGCTGTCTAGTGAGGGAGAAAGACACAAACACTCAGATACAACCTGATAAAACAATGGGAAAAATTCAAGACAGAATTATGAGGACACTTAGGAGGCCTGCCTAATCCAGTCTGGCTAGAAGGAGTCAGGGAGGTTTATGGGAGGAGGGAACATCTGAGCTGTCTTAAAAGATGCCTAGATACTAGCCATTAGAAAAAGTTTGGGCAGAGGGAGAGTGAGGACTTCAAGTGTGTATAGAGGGTGTGTGTGTGTGTGCGCGTGCACACGCACGTGCATGCAAAGGTGCACACGTGTGTATATTACATGTTACCATAAATAATAATAATTTGAAGTAGAAGGTCATGGAGATGTTTCCTGAACTCCGCTTCTTGAGATTAGAAAGGACTCTCAAGGGATCTCTTAGGGACTTCAGTTCTTGTGGTAAAGTTCTGGAAGATACTTAAGTCTCAGTCATATGCCATGCTTCCTCTGGCTGTGGGGGAATTTGGGCAGTGTCTACAAATGGATATGTAGTTGAGGTTTATGCTCTGTGTGTAAGAATATAAGAGTATTCACCCCTTATCATGTAAGGTATTAGCATAAATTTTATTTTCAAATACAAACAGTATATATAGATTATTTTCAAGCACAACAGGCTAAACTAAATGAACTTTAATTAGACAAAAGGTTAAAAGTTTGGCAAGAAAGATGAGTCCATTTTCCTTTAGGAAAAGAAGTATCTCTGGATCGGTGTGAAAACACGCACAGAAATATATATATAAAACACTCCCAAAGAGAAATGATATTGACAGATGAAAACAAATAAACCACTGTTTAAAACATGGCTTGATTAAAGATCAAATTTGATCAAAGTTAATTAAGTAATAAGATACACTGAATGACTTTGACCACCTGAGAAAGGACATGATCACCCCTGGATTTCACTGCTATAGGGTGATCTTTCTGGTTTTCTGTTGAGCAAGAGGCTAAAAATATCTCTGTGCAGTTGGATGAACATTCATGCTCACTAATATTCTCTCTATCTCTCTCTCTCTCTCTCTCTCACACACACACACACACACACACACACAAAATGACCATTTTGAATTTCTGCTCAATAGGTTTTTTGGGAGCATTGCTAAATGAAATTTTATATGTGTGTGTGTGTGTGTGTGTGTGTGTGTGTGTGTGTGTGTGTGTGTGTGTGTGTGCACCAGCCATAAAATGAAGTACTATCTCTTATGTGTGCCAATGTTGAGAACACTCTTGCAGATAAATCACTAGACAACCCAAAGAAACATTATTTCCACCATGCATTTTACCTTCTTCCCCAATGTTCAGGTCAGGTCCTTTTTGCTTCTTCCCTTGTACTCTGATATTATTAATAGTAAGATCACAACACAGTCTGCAGTCAAAGGAGCAAAAAGTGCCTGGCTACCTTCTGGAAAACTGATATTCTAGGCACTATGTGATTATTAAAATAGGTCTTTATGGGCTGGAAAAAAGTCTCAGCAGTAAGAATGTATTCATTTGGGATCATGATATTATACTCTTCTGATGTGCAAATACAATAAACTAATTTTAGACCTAGACAGTTTTCCACTTCAGTAATCTAATGCTATCCATGCCAAGAATCAACAAAGGGTGAACCAGAGGGGTAGTGGTGTAACTTCTGGGGAAGTATTATTTCCAAGTTAATGGTAAAGTCAACTAATTTTATATATATATATATACACACACACATATATATATATATCTCCTTTCCATCTTAAAAATGATCAAACAATTTCTGTACTGCTTTGGGGAGTTTATGGGGCCTGTTGAAGAGGGAGAGGGGTACTTAATGGGGAAAGTGAGACAGTACCTACGACAAATCTAATCTACCTCATTTTAACGTGCAGAGCTTAACTCTTTTCTTTAAAATTTATTTCTTTATGCATTTCCCCATCTCTTTCACAAAGGATTTGAGTCAACTTACAAAAATATTTATAATAAAACAGAATAAATATTTGACTGAAGTAAGTTAGGCAAAAGTAAAATATGTATAAGAAAACAAATGCATATTCTATTCATGTCCTCAAGAAGGGCAAGGATTTGCTTCTCAGCTTTCTACACCCAAAGAAAAGAGTGAAATCTTACCCATCAGAAAATTCATAGTGTCCTAAGATTAAAAATAATATATATCAGCTTCTTTTGCCATTGAGTCCTGAAAGAAATTTCCCCTGTAGTTTTTTTAAGGAGAGGACAAGTATCTATGATACTACATCTCTGTAAGAGAAACCAAATTCCTGAAGCAGTTTTAATGTAGGCTGCAGAAGTGATATGAAAGCTTAATTCAGTAAGAGCAGTTCTATAGGTAACTAAAACCTTGTAGTCTGAGCATTGCACTCTCTGGCCAGGATGAGCATTGATGGAGGAGATAGATGAAGTCATCTTGGGAGAGGTCTCTTAATTCTGCTACCAGGTTTTTGTTAGGGATTGGGTGGCAGAGAGTTATTTCTAGGTTATTTACCTCCTTCCCTAACCCTGAGGGTAAATATTCTCTGTTGCTTATTAAATCTTTGAAAACCAGGCCTACTCCAGGCCCAGGGTGGAGTACACCTATTACAAAAGGCTGAGCTGCCCAACCCTCACCAGCATGCCAGAAGTAAGTCTGCATCTGGTCCCTTCTAACACAGAGATAATTACATACGAAGGTTTATCTTTTTTTTTTAAACATCATCATGTCTTGTTTTGTCTTCGGAAGTACAGTTCTCCCATTTGTGTTAGAATCGCTACTGATTCTAAATTCTTCAGAATGTTTTTCAGCTCTTTGGCTAGAACTTAGTCCATTGTATTGACTGAAAATCTAGAGACAGATTTGACTTTCTGACAGCCTAACGGAATCCTCTAAATACATGCAGAAATTTACATTATTATTTCTAATTTTATGGCTAATCTTGGAAGTTAGAATTTTTTTGCTTTATGGCTTTTAATAGCAAATGTTTATGGACAAACAGCCCATGGGTCCATGAGAAAGTGGGGCCAGTCATTAACAAAACTGTAGGATTGATTTTACTTTTCTTAAGACATTTTCACATGTACATAGGTATATATGAGAACTGAGAAAATTACTGCTGGAAAGAACTCCATATCCCTTTTTATTTATTAATGGCAAAGGCAGGCTTCTTTTCTCATGAGGAAGTGGCTCATGAATTTTCATTCAAAATAGTAAATTAGTGTCCACACTTTAATATGTTTAGAGTGGAAAGGGATTCTACATGCAACTGTGCATATCAGATTTCATGTCTGGAAAGCTAAATTTTATTCTTTAATGATATTATGATTGGGCTAGGTGCCACTCTCATATCTCCCTTCTGTGCTTACATGACACATGGGGTAGAAGATGACAGGAGATTCTAATCTAGTATTAGTATTTTACTTTAGTAAAATTTTTACACTATATTTTGAGAAAATTTTGTTCCCATTACCTTTGGTGTCTTTCTTGAAAACCAGAGGCAAACTTCCTTGAGCAAATAATGTGAACAGTGAACACTTACTGAATATTTGGGGAACGAATCAATATGCTAAAGAAGCTGGGAAAATTGGGTCATTTAACAGAAGTCCCAGTATAGACAAGCTGGTGTTTCAGGAACTGATCTTGTGTTTTTGGATGTGTTGGTGTGAAATGAGCCATTAAGTATACAAAAGATGGGTTCTCAAATGCTCCAAAATACATATTACTCAGCCTTAGGTAGAAAAACTGCCAAGACTTTTTAGTGTTATCTTTTCTTCAACTAATAGTTGCTCTCTTTTGATGATTTCTTCACTTGGTGTCTGTTTTAATCAGAATTCCTTAGTGGGCCAAGCTGAAACCTCATATATTCACACACACCTCCCATTGATTTCACTTGGGTGAAACTTTATCTTTTAAGCAAAGTTTAAGTTGAAATGTTGAGTTAATGATGCTCACTTTAAATACCAAAGGCTGAATGCATTTATGTATTCAAACACTTAGCTGGTCAAACGTAACTTAGGGTTTAGAAGAAAGATCATTTCTTAAACTGTGCCAGCCTCACAAATAATATATTGCTATCCAACCTGCAGAAAGATGATATTAAATAAGCTTGTTAGTGTTTTATTTCTATGGTGAAAGGCCCTGGAATCCTTTTTAAACCGTAATAACACAGATAAAATGGTGGACAAGATTTTGGGAAATACTTTTGGCAATTACCATAGTAGTTAACCCAAATTTAGAAATCCAACAATAAAGAAAAAAAAATTGTACGTCTGTTTTTCCATAGCCTTGTCTCTGTCTCTGTTAGAATTTCAGACTATGAAATAAACACATTCATAAATCTATGTTTGTGTTACAGAAACTGACTTTGATTTAGAAGACTTTTTCTCCTCATAACATGATTGAGCTTTTAAAGTTCCTAAAATGGGAATATTATACCTACAATAGAATGTCCAACTCCTTCATTGTGAAACTGTCAGGTATATGGCAATTTAAAAGAGAAATATCCAAAGGAATAGCCTTTTGGTGATGTGTTTGATTTATAACACCTTCTTAGAGTATTGTATGAGTTTGCTTTGTAACATTTTCATAGGATAAGTGCGTTCATCGAGTACTGAAAAGGTATGCTTGGAGACCTTTTAACATCTAGGAGATTATATATTTGAATGATTGAGTTGACATGAACCCAAGCACATTTACAAAGAAAACTGTGTAAGGAAAATCCCTCCGAAAGAGTAGTTCCCATACTCACAGCCCTTATGAGATCTGAACTACTTGCCACAATTTCAATCACTTCTCTCTCCAAGAGGGCGATTGTCACTAGGACTTCAAGAAAAGTACCTGGTTCTGAAATCAGCTGATTGAATCAGCATGTTCTTCAAAGGGATATAGAACGGTAAACTAGTTCTAGGCTACCCTTGATAAATTCACTTATCTGTGATCTTTTCTGTTTTCCAGTGTAGCAGCTGACCTTTTTCCTGGAAGACAACTTTTATAAGATCACTAGAATAACACTTGGCACACCTTGGCAGGCAATAGAAACATAAGAAAGTAAACTACATCCTTTACCTAAGAATATTCCTGTTATAATGAGTACATTAAATTACAGTCATTTCAGAACCTGTGGGTCGTCAGCTTTTGGTGCAAAGTCTGGTACATGATAAAAACTCAATAAATTCTTCCTTGTTTCTTTCTTTCCTCTCTTCTCCCCTTCTCTTCCTTTCCTTCCTTCTTTCCTTTTGCTTTAGATTCCACAACTAAAGATATTGATTCCAGAGCTGCTGGGCCCTCAAATTATAATTAATTTAATGTATTTATTAGTCACTTCAGAAGTCATTTCAGAAAAAAACCAACAAAGAAATTCTAGTAATTTATTTCTGATTTGCTACAAAGTTATGTATTTGATTTCACTAAATTTGAAAAAACTTTCAGGTCTTTTCTAAGCTGTGAATTTACATGGCCAAGACTCTGAAATCAGGCACAAATATTTTTTTAACAAGTTTTTGTCTTCAGTACTAGAACCTCATGAGAATTTGTTGTTTGGAAAACACTAGTGCTGATTCTACACTAATGAAACAAAATAGGAAACGAAAGCATTTACCAAATCTAACAAGCTCAAGCCTAAATATTTTCAACTAGGATGAAAATAGACTAGACTGAAGGAAGGATGAGTATCTGTGTTAGGTTCATTCACCACTCCAGGTCTCCATTGTAGACTAACTGAGAAGGAGCCTGAGGTACATTTAACTAGAAGAAATGGCTTTTGTCTAAGTCCGTTGATAAAGAGAATAAGAAGGAACAGCTCAATGGATATCAACACATGGTAAAAAGCTAGTAAAAAAGAGTTTCCATGGTTCTGAACATTTTATCATCCTGTGTATAGTTTTCATTTATTTAAAATCCATTCATGAATCTCCTTTAATTTTTATAGAAGCAGGATGTGAAAGGAATGGGAAGGCAGCTCACGTTAATTGAGAATCTACTGCATATAACCATCTCAAGTAAGCAACATCTCACCTTCAGAATGAATGCAGAAGCCTGTCTGCATTGCACTGGTTGCTTTGGTATTGGCACTTGGGGATGAGATCATACTCTGTCACATACTGCTCTTCTGAAGTCATTCTTCCCCAGCTGAAAGTTTTGGGTTTCATTATCTGCATGCACTTGTCATCATTTACCAGGTACTATCGGGGCATTAGGGATGCAAAGATAAATCCATCCCTTGCCCTTGAATTCTTTAGTCACAATCAAAATTTCTTTTAGAATTATACACATACAGAAAAGAAAACAGGCTTCCTTAGTGTCTCTTGCTGATTGATAATTTATGAGGCTTCCTAAAAACGTACTTTCCAAAAGGTACCACAAGGAAAAAAGCCTTGTTTTTAAGATCAGGGTTAAGGCTCTTAAACACAATCCTTATAGCCTCTTCTGACAAATTAACATTCTCTTTAGGGAACAACCTCTTGGGATAAATGCTGTTTTACAAATTTCCTATTCTTCTTCCTTCTTTTGTCTAAGATAGCATCTGAGTGTATAGGGGGCGTACGTGACCTTGTGATTCTGGGGTGCCATGAGGCTCCTGGGTGCAGGCTGGCTGGATTCATTGAAATGGGCCTTTCCCTGGACATTATGAGGTTGCCCCACACAGAGGGCTGTGGCTGTGTTGTTATCTCTTGGTTTGGTCAGGAGATATTTCCTGCTGACTAAGCCTCATCTCAGCCTTCACTGGCCCAGCCAACTCACTGAGGTCTGGCTTCAAAGGCCTCCCTGGCTCTCATTGGGGGTCATTGTGTCTCTGTTGCCATGGCAATGCCTCTGTCAAGTTCACCAGCTGAACTCCCAGAAACCTCATGGGAGGGTGAGAGAACAGGGTAGCAAAGGAGGTCCTGACCACAGCCCTCCAACTACAACATCCCCACTTCAGGTTATTGTGAAAACATTGTTTAAGGCAATCTCCCAGACTGCCTAGCAGGAAATGCAGCTGACATCCATGGGCCTTTGGCTTTCCCTTTAGGTCTTAGGCCAGGAGAGCTGTGGACACACATCTAAGTACCTGCTCCTCTTGCCTTTATTTCCTTCCTATTCTCCAAATCCATAGAGATGGAAAGGGTGAGCTTTTTCCTTCCTTTCACCTTTAGTTTTAATGTTCCCCTGGATATACTCTCTTATATAAGGTATTAGGAACCTGTTCTCCTAAATTTGGGGATGGCATCCCACCATTTAACCTTAGTGGTTAAAATGTGGGGAGATGCAAGGAGAGAGAAACGATGAATGTAATTCAGGAAGTATTTCTAGATGATGGTGCCTGTCACGTGGGCCAGTGCTTCTTAGTCATTCCTTATTAGTCACTCAACAGAATTAATAAAGGAGGCCTGATGGTTTATTTGTCCCTGTTGCAGTGGTTTTTGTTTGTTTGTTAGTATTTTGAAATGGGATACTCTTTCAGATTTCACATGTATTCTGTAAGCCCTTGCTACTCAGAGTGAGACCCATGACCAGCAGCGTTGCCAGTTTCCAATGCTCATTCAATAAACAGAATCTCAGGCCCCACCCTAGAAGTACTGCATCAGTACCTGTACTTCAGCAAGGTCCTCACCTCTGCTGTATGCACGTTCAAGTTTGAAAAGCACCACTCTAGACTATCATAGCCTTACTGGAGGTTTTGGCTTCATCAACTATACCCATCATTGGCATTCAGTAAACATTTATTAATCAATTCTACATGTTAGCCAATGATAATGCTTGCCCTGCGTGCTTATGGTTCTAATCAGGGAGCTTTATAATTATGGTAGAGTAATTAAAATAAAATAGACAATTCTGAATCTAGTCTCCTTCATCACCAGACACACCTTAATTTTTTTTGATAGATCTATTAAGATTAAATTGTAAGTTATGAAAGTGGATGTTCATTTTCTTGGAAAGCAGTCATTTAATGTATAGAGACAGGAACAAGGTAGAAATAAGATGCTCACTTGATAAATTCAGATTCATACCTGAGGCTCCTGCTTCATTAGTACTGATAGAGTTTTGCTCGGTTACAGTTTGACAGGACTCTAGGATTTCTTTTAGGGAGATGATTTTGGGGAGAAGGACAAAGTCATAGTTTTTCATTCTGCACTTTCATTTTCGGATCACAGTGTTTTAGGAGAATCTGAGCTTATTCACCAGGCTTTCAATAGAGAATCACATTAATCCTTTTAAGCTCCTTATTCTAATGATTTATTTTGTTGAAAACCATAGTGATCCTCCTTTGAATTTTAATGATTGCTGGCTATTCAGAGATTCATTGTTTTGACTTCCTGTCCTTACCTTTGTTTCCTACATGTCTGTGGGGAACACCTGTCTAATACTGGATCTGCCCCTGGTTCTCACTGGCTTACCAGAGTCACTCAAGCCTATCTCTGAGTGTTAAGCTGAAATGCTGGCTACTCATCCATGACAATAAATGTAGGATATATGTTTGCAGACATAGGCAGATAGACAGCAGAGGGACAGTTAAATGATTGAGTCATTTCCCAGTGAAAATAATATTTTGTTGTGATCATTAGTTAAATTAGTATTCTTAATCATGAATGTAGTATTAGGATGCAAGATCTGTGGAAAATCTAGTCAAAGGGCTTTGAATGTTGAGGGTGCTATTTTTACCCCCAATTCTGGACTATGTAACCTCTACAAGGCACTGACCCTCCATTCCCTAGTCTTTTAAATATGGCAATGCTCTTTTTCAAGGACATGGAAGTAATCATTTTACTCAAATGCTGCAAATCCTCAGAAAGGGTTAGCAAATGGAAATAGCCATGATATGTCTCAGGTATGAGCATCAGAATTACATGTTATGTTTTCAAAATCTCAGAAATGGCTATGTCACAAGCTTGAGTTCCTCTTTTGCCCACTGTGTAACCACACAGAGAATTTTTCTGTCTCTTTTTACAGGTATCGCCTAGGAACATCATAGGTTTTCAAGAATATATTATTCTAATATGAGATTTTAACAACTACACTGTATTTATGCATAATACATTTTGTGCCTTATCTTCAGGCTTCTGGACTTTGATTCCGAATATCAGGAGCTCTGGGATTGGCTGATTGACATGGAGTCCCTCGTGATGGACAGCCACGACCTGATGATGTCAGAGGAGCAGCAGCAGCATCTTTACAAGGTTAGAGCCACCATTCTTGCCTTTACCTTGCTGTGGAAGATCTGATTAGCCTGACAAGTCTCCCTCTCTCAGGATATCTTTTGCGTTCATTGTATGTATCATGGTGTCTATTAGAATTCCCTTCCCTGTCCCCAAACTCATTTCCATCCCTTGTGTGCTGACAGACTGCACCGACATCATAATTGCAAGAAAGTTCCCTTTATCACATTCTATTTGGTGTAATTCTCTAGAAGGACAAAGATTTATCTTCAAGATGAATAACAATAAATGAAACTGCATTAATAAATAGACTGAAACAAAATGAAGGATAAATGGACTGGTAACATTTAACAAAATGTGTTTTGATTGGAGCACTCAGATGGATTCTACCCACCCCTCAGATCTTTGCAGAGATAAAAGAAATTTGCCTTCCATTTGGCTTGCTGCTTCCAGGGTACAGGGCTTGTCCAATTTAATGTTTATTAGTGTTACATAGCACAGTTGTTGTCATATTAAGTCAATACATTTGAGTGTGATTTAAGAAAACTGGCTTGAAACTCACATTGATTGCAGGCAATCCATCTAATAACTATCTATATTGTCTTCCATGTCTGTTAATTCACCTTTAGCCTAGAATGTTTTACCTATTCTGCTTAAATAGTCTTAGAAATTCTTACAAAGCAGCCATGTGATTTTGACTGAAAAAAAATGGTTGCAAGATTCACAGTGTCTGAAAAAGCATTTGGGGAGGGTACAGGGACTTTCCACTGAAATATCAGACTGCAGTAAATCTTCCTCATTTAGGCAATTTTTATTGGAGTAATTCTGACAGTTGTCATCCTTGAATTGCTTTGAGCATATGGCATATTTCAAAGAGCAGATTGTGAATCATAAAAAATAAAATTAATAACTAACCACAGAATCAGCAACAGTATAATGACAAGAAACAACTACCCTCTAGCTTTTTCAAATTTCTTATAGAAGAAGTACATTCAAGGTCAAATAAAAGTTGTCTTCTTTCTTCTCCAGTTTTAATCATTTTAAGTTACCTTTCCTTAATATGTTATTTTAACTTTTACCTCCTCTAAAGATAGATATTTATTTGTACTTTTCAAGGGTCTGGTAGACTTTAATTGGTGTCCCCTGGGAATCATCTTAGTTAAGAGAAGATATAAGCTCCCCAGGGACTCAGCCATTGGTGATATTTTACTCCCTAAAGAATTTTATCCAACGTTAATCAAGTTTGTTGACAATTAGCTGTTTCCTGTATGGATAGCTGTCCACGTTAGCAACAAAGCTACCTAATATATCTTCTGGCATCACATATTGTTAGAGTAACAATTTCAACCTTATGTAACCAAAGCTAGATGATGTCACATTTCATGTCGAGATTGGAAATCACATGTAGAAAATGCCTATAAATCAATATTAATTTAGTGATACAAGAATATTTGTTTTATTTCTAAGATTTTTATCTCAGATTTTATTGCACCCATGATGCCAAATAACATTTCTTTTCTTCTTTGATGCGTTTTGTATTTTACGCATAAACCACTAGTAGAAACAGTGCTATTCTTTGTCAAAATCACATCCATGTCATTTACATCACAATTAATAGGAAACCATTAAACAAAAAGTGCAGTCTTCTTTTGCTTGTGGTTTCCTTGTAAGTGCTCTGCCTGAGAATTCCCAATCTGGCATATTGAAGACCATTATTCCACCCACTCAGTACTTCTGGATGATAGTATTTTTCCAAACATTTTCATATTGGGGTTTTTCATTTGTGACTCATGTCCTGTCATCATGTTTCTGCTTTTAGGTGTCTAACATATCTAAGTTCATGAGACTAGCACTAATTTTACATTTGGTTTATAAACAAAATTAAGGACTGCATTAGAAACCAAGGGCAAACGCTACTGGTTTGTAGAGGTTCTTTCTTTATATAAACCCCCAAATTATTCCAGAGGTTTAGAACAAACCTCCAAAGCAATCCTGAGGATATTGATGAAGGAATCATTTAGAACTTGGAGTGGCTCCTGAATTAGAAAAACTGTTGGAGTAAAATTAATTTCAGGTCTTTGCCAGAATCCCCAGGGATTCTCAGGTTAGGTCGGCACATTCAGCATCCCATTTCTCTGTCGTAATCTGCTTTTCTAGGAATCAACTGAATCAATGCGTTGGGGGAGGGAGGTTTGGAGCCTATTGATCATAGAGACCCCTTTTCAGTTGGTCCCCAGGCCTTCCCAGACTTTCAGTACCGTTTGCAACTACCTTAATCATCTTTAATCTTAAAATTTGTTGGCTCTGAAAGATACTAATGCTTCATCAGCATTTTGCACCAAGGTTACCATTGACATTTGGGACAAAACAAGTTTTTATTAATTTGTGAGTTTATAGGACATTCATTATTCATGTTCCCCCAGTCATCGTGACAGCTCATTTCACAGTGTTTCCATCCCATCTCAATTTATCTGCATCATCTTCATTTCTTAAAGTGCTCATGTAACAGCAAGAAAAATGCCTTGCACTCCTATTCTATATATTATTAAGCAAAGCACCTTACATAGTTAATATTGAACTAATAGTTGTTGAATTATAACGATTAAGGATGGGGATGAAGCTCGTGATCCCTGGTACTAAGGAAAAGAATGAGGGTGAAACTTTTAAGAGAGACCTTCAGCTGAGTGATGGTAAAATCCTATAAACTGTAGACCAGGCCAGAATCATTATTCCTGTCATCATAGATTTAGAAACTTTTGTACTTCTCTCCCTGGAGGGCTCTCTCTATTTCATCCTTCATCTCCTTTCCTGGCATGGATAGTCATGCCTAGACCCCAGTTCATGTTTCATGTAGTCCTAGGTTGACCCCAGAGTTCACATTTAGAAATGTTAGGTTAGAGAAAATACAGTAAGATGGTAGTGAGTGTGAAGTTTTTGTTTGTTTGTTTGTTTTTGTTTTGTTTTTAGCATTTTCAACATTAGGTACTACCTTCCTTCGTGACTTTACCTATTTATTTTATATTCTTGTCTCTGCTAGAAAATCATCTGACCTTAACTCCTAGATGTGGAACTTCCCTAGTGGGGCACCTATTGTGATGTCTTGGTTACCCAGAATCAGCAAAATACTCAGGGAACTTTTAAAGAAAAAGCATTAGATTTAATAGGCAAAGAATACAGTGATACAATCTGACATAATTAAAACCTTAATACTACAATGGGCTGTAAAGTGGCTTTTCTGTTTAAAACGTTTCTTGTTATTTTCAGATTGTTAGAAATTTAAGACCACTTTTCTTTCTCATTATTTTAAACTATAGGGTCATAAAAACAACCTGATTTTTATTAAAAGCTAGCCACACCCTTAAATGTATTTTCTTCTTTGGAGACAGTGAGACCTACAGCCAATGTCTTTTCTTCCCCTTTCTCTGTCTGGCTCAACCTCTGAATGAGGACCTTCTGTGGCTATTTTCTGATAAACATTGGCAGTATCATCAGCTCAGAAAACACAAGTGCAGTCTTTTCTTGTTTTTTCCTTCCTAAATCTGAGAATCACCTCCAAGGAGAATTTACTCCCACTCTCTCACTTTCTTTCTCTTCATTCCTCCCACCTTCCTAAGTAGGACAATTTAATTTGTCAAAAGTAACACTGTGATTTTGAAAGTTCAGCTCCTATTTGGACTAGAGTTACGAAGCCAGAATTCATAATCACAGGGAGCTGTCATTCTGCTGGTCTGCATGTGCATTAACTATTAATGGAGAAATATTTAAAACCCACTTGCCAAGGAAAAGCTTCAGTTTTTTCATTTCTGCAGATCAAGCATTATTCTTGGGCTCGGGAAGCTCAAGACACCTCCTCCCCCAGCCTATAAATTTTAGAGACTGAGTGACCCGGAAGCGTCTCATTGATGGGAGAACTAGAGCCCGAGCTGCGATTGTTGCTGCTGTCCTGCCCTCCCCAGCAGACACAGCTCATTCTGGGGTGCTGACATGGGGTGCCCTGTCAGGGGCTTCTCACCTCACCCCCAAATGCTGCCATTCTCTGCCCACTACGGAGCGCAGGTGACTGAGCCCCTTGCCCTAGTGATCCTAGATTGGTGCGGATTCCAGAGACCAAGGGTTAATTTTAAGGGCTAAATTCAGAAGTTACAATCTGGCGATTATGGCTATAATTGAACAAGAGCTGTTTTCAAATAGTATGAAGTGCACTAAAACACCACATTTATAGATTTGTTCCTTGGGTGAATGGCTTTGCAGCTCCTCTTCAATCAAGTATTAGATTATATGACTTATAAGGGGTTAAAAATAACCCTCTCACCTGAAAAATAATACAAAATTCGTACCCACTTCAACCAAGACCTTTATACTTTCAAGGAATTTATGCTGAAGATGTTATACTTAATTTAGAGGGTTAGTTACTCATATTGTCTGCTTTTACGGGAAAAATGAAAAAGTGTCCTCTATCTTTTCTCCATTGGTATAAGTATTATACAAATATATTCTACATCAAAAAGGATAAAGGCTATTCATTCTACATAATACAATGCTCACTAAGCAGGTTCATTACATTTGTATTTTGTTACTGATTTGAGGTTATTTATAAGAATTTACAGGAAAATAACAAAAATATTTTTAACATATAAATACAAATCAGAACTGGGAAAATATATGTAGGATGGAGTCTATTTCTGTGAGAAAAGTTAATATGTAAGCACATAGACTATAAGATCTTACACAGTTACTAAAGATGATCTTAAAATTTTATCCTGGGTTTCCTGGTAGTGAAAGCAAGGAGGGAAATGTGCCCAACTGCTAAATTTACATTTTCCATGAGAAAAAAAAATTCACTTCTTTGGAGAAATTAAGTTTATTTTAATACTTAGAAATGAAAATATTTTCTTCTAGGATTTTTTATATAAAGAGCTAGAATGGTATAGTAGAGAAATATCTAACCACAATATTTCTTAGGAGAAAACTTCTGAACATAATACTTCTAACAAGTTAGTTAATTATTTTTTTTCTGACCTTATTGCCAAGTAATTTTTAGAGACTTTGAGCACAGCGCTCACCCAGAGGTGCCTCCTTTCAATGATAGTTTTTCCAGATGGAATTAATGAAAGACATTAATATTACATACTGCAAAAGAAGAGATTTTTAGTAAAATGAAAAAGAAATATAAACATTGAAGAGAAATAAAAAGCAGTTGAAATTACTTAATACAAAGTTAACTAAACACAAAAGAATAAAGGAGTAAATTAAAATCATAGGTAGATGAATGAATAGATAAGAAAATGCAAAGAAAATATAAACATTTTTAAAACCAAAATACTGAAAAAAATTGTTTTAGGGAAAAAAAACAGATAAGAGAAAAGGGTAAACTTTCAAGGAGTAAATGTTACTTTAGAGAATTTGGGTGTGTATTAAAAGATAAGCATTATAACTTTTAAAGGAAACGTGTACGGAATGGGATAAGAAATTCTGGGAAATAAGAAATACAGTGTAAAAGAAGAAAAATGGGACATGGTTGATTTGTTATTTTATAACAATTGATGCCAAAATGATGTTGTCAGAGCTATGAACCAATCATAGAGAACAGATTAATCATGCTATCCCTATATTTTTTAAATTCAACCCTCTGCAATAGTTCTGTTTTATTTTGTTCTAGACCAGATTGATATAAATAATTTCAAGTATGGCTTGATAAATTTATGACTGAACTTGAGCTCCTAAAAATGTTAATGGTAGGCTGGTTCAAAGTCCAGGTCACCATAGCTACGCTTAAAATAGAAGAAAACCCATTAACTTAAAAAAAAAGTCACATATTAGTGTATAGAATAGAAGTACATGTCAAAAATTAAGTTCTATTAATTAAGCCTTATATTGGAATTTCAGTACCAAAATTCCCCACCTTGATTGTTCAAAATGAAGCAAATTACTAGTTACTGAAGCAGCCAAGGTAAAAATGTACCAGATATATCAGGCACAAGAACCTAATGATAATTTTTTACCTCTTTCCCAGTAGATTAATTGTAGAGCTTAATTGTATGTTAGATTAAAACTCCATTAAGATAAGAAGACTATGCTTAAAATCATTATAGTATTTCAAATAACATTATCTAATCATTTTTAGGATGATCAGAATGGAAAAACCTAGGCTGTCTCCATTCCTATCTAGAAGTAAATTTGTTGTTCCATTTTTATTTAAGTTAAAAAAGTCCTTAGATTAACTGTCATATTAATTTGAGCTTTGATAAATCAGTGTTTGCTATGAATACTGGAATATATGTATACACACACACACACACACACACACATATACTTTTTTCTTTTCTTTTCTGAGAGAGGGCAAAGCTTATGTAGAAAATGTTTAGGAGAAGAAAAAGTAGATGGATGTGGTTTCTGAACAGTCAGTCGGTGAAACACTGTTTATGCTGAAGCTTATGACTCCTATTTGCATTGGTTTTTTTTAAAAGGAAGAAAAAAAAAAAAAAAGAAGGATGCTAAGAGAACAGTATGCCAGGAAATAGTTGGCTCTGTGTGCAGAGGGGCAAGGAAGGGAAGCCCCGCCAGCAGTTTTTGTCTCTGGCGGGTGAGCTACTGTCCGGAAGGTGCGTTGGCACTCTGGGCTGCCTCTGCTGTATTGTGCTGCTCCTCTCTCCCTGGCCTGGCCTGCTCTGGCCTAGAGTGGATCAAACAAGCCGTGGGGAAAGTTCCCCTCATTTGCATCACTTCTAGACAGCCCTGTCGTACTCTTTGCTGACAGGAAATCACTGTCTTTGTCACCTTTTCTCAGGGCCCTCCTTTTGGCAGAGATGGGCCATGTGACCACGCTTAATCACAACAACAGGGCTGGCTCAGGACTCAATGACATGTTTTCCTCAGCACTTCAATAAATGGGGTAGAGGAGTCAGGAGGAAATGACTACATTAATTTTAGAGTGAAAAGATAATTAACACTTGAAGGACTAACGCTACAACCTATGGAATTATTATTCAAATTGAAGTTAATTTATCAAAAACTTGTGAAAACTATCTTCCCTAATGCAACTGTTTAAAAAAAAAACCTTGAATAGTACAATCTGGGCATGTCGGAGGGAGGATGGGAAGAAGGCGGGGAGAGAGGGGCTTTGGGTGGAGAGTGGAGAGAGAAGGGGGGATAAAGGGAGAGGGAAATCATAGCGGGCATTAGCTATGTTTGAAAAAGCAACTTAAATGGGCTAAAACTTCAACATTTGGGACTGAAGGCTGGAGCATGTAAAACGCTTACTTAGATGATATGAATAGGACACTGGCAAACAAAAGCAGCAGTGTGCTCCTAGAAAACTGTGCTTAAAGGAGTTTCCTTGGCAACAGAAATGCAGTTCCAAAAGTAGACAGAACTTTCCTCAGAAAACATACTATTAATAACAACCTTCCGGAACAACTTGGAACAATTTGACGACTTGGCAATAATAATGCCAAGTGTTCTGCAAATTAATCTAACACATAACAGTTATGTTTCCCTTGCCCATAATTTTGCTGGACCCTACCTAGAACTCATTGCCTTTCAGTGGCACAAATGTGAAAATTATTTCTAAATGTTATCATGGAAAAAGAAAACCAAAAGAAATGCTAGGGGCCAATAGTGTTTTCAGCCTTTTGGAACCTACCAGAGAACTTGGTTTAATGAGATGAGTTTATTCCAATTAAAGCTACTACATTTAATATCTTATTCCAACAAAGATACTTTGACAAACAAAACTTGGTAAAGGGTTAACGGTTTGAGACTTGCTGTGATGTGAAGCACATCTTGAGGCCATTGGTTATATAAATGTAACACTTCACTAAATACATTCGAGGTGTTATTTTTTAAAGCATCATCATTTCTTGTCAGCCCAGAGAATAAACTAATCTTGGATCTACTTGGCCAATGGGAATCATTTGAATTCTCCTGAAGGCGATACATTTGCCAGCCAGGAAGAAAGAATGTGCCCCTCCTCTAACCTTTCTTGAATCCTTGGATCTAAAGGTTAAAAGTAATCAATATCTCATTGTGCTACTTGGTTTCAGGGTAACAAGTAATAACCATCATGTTAAAATCCAAATGATTACAGATAGCACTTAAATGAGTTGACCTGTTTGGCAAGTTTTTATTAATTGCAATCAGGATAATCATTAGAGTTTGCTAATAAAATTTTGGATTAAATTGAGAAAATTTCAGCCTTTAACTTTTGAAAAATGACTTTTACTTAATTAGATGTGAATGTGCACTGTTCCCTCCTGTGTTAAGCTAAGAGATTTGGCTTTAACTCTCCATATTTGTAGATTTCTTTCTGGTTTTTATAAAATAAACTAGAGGAACATTTAAATTCCTTATACAAAAGGGTATTTGGTTCACTGCAATTTTTGGCTCCTGAACTGCACTTCCTATTTTTAAAATTACATATCTTTAGTGATTCTATTCATATTTAGGCTAATCTGGCTTGAAGCTTGAAAAAAAGTTATATGACACGTGATTTAACTTTACAGACAGCCATGGTATGAAATGGGGTTATTTATTTTGTTAAAAAAAGTACCAAATTAAATTTAAAGATAAAAACCAAGTATTGTCATTGACAAAGGGGGTCTTAATATAAAAAGGATAAATAGGTTTAATGTTCCATATAATTACATTAGGAAGACATTGGTTTTCATAACTGTAACTACAAGGAAGTGTATCAGATATGTATGTTATTGAATCCAAATATTTCATCTTTATTATCATTCTAGTTTTTATAATTTATTAGGATTTCATGCATATATTCCTAAAGCAGAAAGGTGGGGCTAGAAGGGTACCTAATTAATGTTTTAGTTATTTCAAAAGAAGTCCTGGTACCTGTTCAGAATAGGCTGGTCAGCTCTGGCCAGGGATGGGGTGGGGGGTGTAGGGAGGGTCAAAGTTCATCCATAGTGCTTCCACAGATAAATTCATTAACCTCCTTCTTTTTTGTCCTTATTTCACTACCATGTCTAACTTTAGAAGGAGGTATATGTGTAGATGTCCATGGGACATCACTTTTGGAGTATTAGGAATTCCCCAATCCAGCTATCTCCAGTACTAAATGTCCATACTGCCTTAAATCCCACCCTTAAGATTTATTTCTTTGCTGTAAAAAGAATGTACTGTACTGGATGCAGATATTCTGTGGGTAGGGGGAGAATAATACTGAATTAAATGCCTATCATAACATCTAGTTTAAATGGAAAGATACAGAGAAGGGAAGACAGAGTGGATAGAGAGAATAAATCTGGAAAATGGACCATGGACAGATGTTATCTACTTCACCATTTGATAAAAAGGGAAGTGTGTGCTTGTGTGTGTTTGTGTGGTATGAGATAGGAGTAAGATAGAGGGACAAAGAAGTTAACACTGGTCTAATCTTACTATTTGACTGTGTCAGTAACCTATGCACATTTCTGTATTTAATGCTTACAATGATCATGGATTATTTTTCCCATTTCATGTACTCTGAGCCTGAAATACAGAGGTTAAGTGACTAGTCTAAAAGACACAGAACTAGTTTCTCAGTCAGGTTAGGCTAGGGTTTGCTGAGATAACAAACAACCCCCAAATCTCAAAGGTTTAAACCTACAAAGATTTATTTCTCATATACGCTACTTGTCCATCACAGGTTGGTTATGGGCTGGTGTGGCATTGTTATTACTCCAGGACTCAGACTAAGAGATCAACCACCCTCTTAAATATCTCCTCAGTGTGGCAAAGAGAAAAGAGACTTCTGGAGGGTCTCACTCTGGCCATTAAGCCTTCTTTCTACCTGACAGAAACACATGTTACTTCCTCTCAGAATCATTGGCCAGAACTAATCGTGTGGCTCCACCCTACTCCAAACTGGATGGGGAAATGCATCCCTACTGTGTGCTGGAAGGCAGAAAACTAGAAATATTTGTTGAGCTGCACTAATAACTACCACAAGAAATAAGTAAATAAGTCAGGGTTTGATTCCATTCTGGGTGCTTCTGATGCCCATAGTCTTTGTTCATATGCTGCTTGCCTGTTCTTTGTTGCCCCATATCCTCTTCTCTACAAGAGGTACAGTTCTTGCAAGAACATTAGTTCCTCCCTCTCCATGCGCATTTTGTGCTAGGATAGAAAGAGGAAAATCCTGTTTCAAATGAACGTCTGTAGAAGAAAAATGATGGACTTGGGCTGGTTCTTTAGCCAATCATCAGGCTGTTCTGTGAAAGCCCTCAGACTTTCTCAAGCACCTGAACACCCTGGGGAAATGTTGCCATGTTGAGCCTCACAGGAGCCTCATTTATTTTGTCAGTTTCAGGAAAGCTAAGGCTGAAAATATTTACGTCATTTTGGGAGATGCACTAAAGGCAGCATTTCCATAGGAAGATTCAACCTTGTGGATCCTGTTATTGCCAAAGGGAGTTATTGAAGAAGTGTCCCCATGGAGAGATGCTCTAGAGGAAAATCATTTGTAGAAAAACTACCTTCAAGTTCTGTCAAGGAAGCAAATTCAGTTCTCAGAAACAAGGGCATTCCCAAGCATATTTTTAATAACAGGGGCATTTGTGAAGCTCATACATTCTTAAAATAGGTACTTCTGCAACAGTCTATCCCTATTGAGGCACACTGGGGTAGCTGAGAGGGAAGAGTGGTCTTCCTGCTGAACCTTGACTCATTTACATAAGACACACACACACACACACACACACACACTTTCTTTTTCTAAAGCTAGAAAAGACTCAACCAGACTAAAACCCTTATTGCTTTGGAGATTGATTTCAATGTTTCTTCCAAACCTTCTTAGACCACAAAGCACCAGCTTTTTTCCAGAAGGATATCTATATACCCCTGAAACTCATCTGAACTTACCATTTCAGCTGCTTCTTAGTTGATTCCGTATGCTTATAGACATTCCCATGAAGAAGATTTGTGATTTGTGATATTCCCCTTGTCATTTCATTTTGGCCATTGAAAATGAGAAAGTTTGTGGAAGAGGTAACACACACTTAGTTATGCACACACATTTATGTTTGTTTACACATACACACACGTATACAAAGTATTAACTTGTTTAATTAAAAGAATCTTTCATCAGGTTTGACTATGGGTGAAGTCAGATTCCTTGAGCCAGACTTGCTGGTTGTCCCAAGACATTTAGATCATGCATATATAAATAACTATACAAACTCCTTTCATATATGCCCAGTTTCAGTCTGGAGCCCATGTCTATGTTATAAATCTTGGCATACTGGATTTTGCTACCTTCGTGACAGTAGCATTATTCCTTTCAATACTCACAGGTGCCTCCCTGAGAGAGCCCTCTTTGAAGATAATTCAGCCATGAGTACTTTGTTATTAATTAAATACAAATTTTAAAATAATGATGAGAGATTTGATTTTGTGGACTGAATTTGAGAATGAATGATTATAACATTTTTTTAGACTTCACACGCCAGAAACTGGGTTCATGTCTGTGTTGTTCATTGATATATCTTCAGTGTCTACCACAGTTCTTAGCATAGAATAGAGACTCAATAATTATGTGTTGAGAAACATTTTTCCAATAATGTTTACTTGGTAATCTATTAGGTTCTATTAATCAGAACTATGCTATCAATTCATTATTTTTTCAAGAAAATAGTCCTGTTTTCATCCTACGGTAATCGAGTCTAAAACTTCATGGACTTTCTTATATTGTATGTAAAAACAAAAACAAAAATTTCCTTCCTTGGAAAACCAATGTTCATTAAGTACAGTTCTTAATACTTAGAGTAATCAAATTTGCCAGGTTGATAATCAGGGAGAAAAAGAAGGTAAGTGGAAGGGAGGGACCCAATGGCATCCATGTCTAAGACAAATGGTACAAATTGTACAACTAATCACCATGATTCTATGGTTAGTCTCCAACCTCTCAAGCTGTAGTATTTACGCATGTATTCTTGATTGTGTAGACAATCTCAGTATAATGGTTTATATGTATGAGGATAACGTGAACCGTGCAAATGTGAAACCTAAAAATAGAGCAATAGTTGTATATGAACATGGATAGTCATTAAAAATGTTAAATATATCAGCACAGTTTGTTCTTGCACCATAGTTAGCAGGAGAGTTTATTGACACTTTCACTGTAGAAAATTAGGTTTGACTTCAGGAGAGTGTGTGTCTAAAAATGTCATCATGAAGGGAGTGAGAAAAATAATACAAGATTTGGACCTGAGCTGGCTCTTTAATCCAAGTCCTGCATGCTGAGGATGAAGGGGGAGAGAGTCCAAAAGACTGGCTCATCTTTCCAAAGTGCTAGCAAGCTAATTCAGAATATGAAAATTAAAAAATAAAATTTCACTGGCATAATATCAAGAGAAAGCTGAAATGTAGCTTTGAAATTTTCTCTCACTCATTTATTTAGAAAAGGTTTTATACTCTTTATTTTTTAAAATAATCCTCATATATGGTCATTTATACTTTTTGCTTGGTGATTAATTGTAAGCTTTCATGATTTTAATCAATTAAGAAAAGGTTAAAAGATGTGCCATTTAAACTTAGAATTTGATAAAGATTTGTACTGAATTCACTTCTTGCCCCTGTTGTGTCCACCTTGCCATCCTTTTGGGTTCACTGTCTTCCCATTGGACTCTATCCTTCCTCCTCAGCTTTCTTCAGCTGGGACATGCTGAGATGGGAAAATACGCATGAAGAACATTTCTCTGTGTATGATTATTCTGTCCTCTTCTTCAGTCTCTTCAGCCTGGTGATGCTAAAGACCCATTCTGTGAATCTCTGGTTTTCTTATAAACCACAAACAAAAATCCTCATGTTCAAGAAAACCTGAGTGTAAATGAATCTCCAGAGTTGAGCTAATTGAATTCTTTCCCTACAACAAGGGAGTATAGCACAAGAGCTCAAATTTGGCTAGCATTTTATAACCCATGTTTTGATGATAGTTTAAGAGGCTCCATCCGTCCAAGTTTGGGTTAGAAAAGAAGTAAAGTATGGAAACACTGTCAGAGTCTCTTCTGTTTACAAAAAGATCCAGGGATACCATGAATAATGCCAGAAATTGCATGTGACAGCCAGCTCTTGTGGGATTTTTGAGCTCACCAAGTTCAGGAAATAGACAGTTACAGAAAACTGATTGGAGTTCAAAGATTTTTTTAAAACATTAACTGAATTGAATAATTGTGTTCCCTGTCCATTGTCCAGACTGATGCTCAGACCCGTGCCCTACTGGGATGGACATCTCCCCAGAGTTAGGTAATATCTGACACTCAATAAATACTTTCTGAATTGAATCACCTGCTTAATGAGCGTTTCCTCCTGAATCTTCCAAAGTGAATTTCTTAGAGGTTTTATACAGTTATTTACCCATGGGAAGTGAGAACTTTACCTGGAGTTTCAGGACTGCAAGTGACCTCAAAATGACCTTTGTTTCATTTCCTCTCTTTCAGAGATTGTTTTTTTATCCACTCCAGATAGGAGAAAATTTGTCCTCCATTAAAGATCTTTCCAGAGAAAATACACAACCTTCCATTAAAATGTTTAATGACTCTCCCTGCCCTGAAAGTCTTCTTATATGTAGTGTAAATCCCTTCTGTTGTTAGGTTTAATTGTCAAAGTGGCCAGAATCCATGCTCCATGATTAAATCTCTTCTATTTTCTGTATAGTCACATTTCTCAAGCTTTTGCAGTTTTCTTTTCAAGTTAAAAAATCTTTTTAAAAATCCTTTATTTCAGTTTTGTCTACACTCCATCTAACTGAAACCGCTTCCATCCTCTTTTGTAGGAGAAACTATGCTACTATTAGAGACTGCTGGTAAATCCATGTATATAAGGGGCTTTAACAAGCTTCATGGATTTCTCCATCAGGTTTTTCAACTCTCTTATTAACAGTTAATAAAATAGTTCATGGATGGTTTGGAAGAAGAATGTGATCTGTCTGAGATAGTATGACTTACAGTGTATACCTACGGGAAAAAAAGAGTTCAAAAAGGAAAAGAAAAATGATTTTAAAAATGGACCAAAAAGTCCTCTTCCTATTTAGGGACAGAGTTGCTGTTTCTCCCAGTGGATGCGTAATATATTATTTATGTAAGAGTGAGCATCGTGTTTTTGGCTCATATTCCATTTGGAACATATACAGGATGACAGTTTCCTTGGCTTATTGTTGTATATGTGGCTATCTATTTTTAATACACTGCTTTTGTATTTTTTTCATGCTTGCTTACATCTGTTGTTATGAAAACTGACAAGGTTTTTAAACATAAAAGAAGTGATGGAGAAAGAGATGGTAAGAGACAAACAACATTTCAAGGGGACGTGAGGTGGAGAAACAGGAGCAAAGTCACCATGGACGGAAACCAAAAGCAGCTCTGCAGAATAAATGGGAGGGAGGGCCAGAACAGGTGTCAGCCATCACAGAAAAATGGTCACAAGGCTACATAAAGTGTTTCTAAGTTAGAGGGAGCAGAGTGCAATTTACATCAAATTATTTACACTTTTTAAGCTGCAGTTTTTAAACCAGTGAAATGGGGATAGCACCCACCTTGAAAAGTTATTAGAATTCAGTGAGGTATGTAAGGGGGTTCAGCCCTCTGCTTGGTAAATAGGACAGACTCAATACATAATACAGAATCAGGGGTTGACAAATTATAGCCTGAAGGTCAAATCCAGCCCATAGCTTTTTTTTTAAATAAAGTTTTATTGGAACACAGCCAGATGCATTCGTTTACACATTATCTGTGGCTGTTTTTATACTACAATAGCACAGTTAAGTAGTTTCAACAGTGACCGTACAGCCTACATGCCTAAACTATTTACAGTTGACCCTAGAACAACATGGGTTTAACTGCATGGGTCCACTTATACGTGGACTTTTTTCAATAAATAAATGCTACAGTACTCCATGGTCCATGTTGGTTGAACCTCAGATAGGGAGGGCCCACTGTAAAGTTATACTCCTAATTTTGACTGCATGGGGGTTGGTGCCCTTGACCTCCAAGTTGCTCAAGGGTCAACTGTTCTATCTGGCTCTTCACAGAAAAAGTTTGTGAGTCTCTGGTATAAATAAAAACTATTAAGGCAACACTTTAGCAGTATACATCATTCTACAGACTTGAATGATTTTCCAATTCAATTTTCTGTCTGTTGTATCACAACAATACATGTTGACTATCATTCTTTTCCCCAAGGTTCTAATTTTCCTTTTGTAACAACCCCAAGTCTGCCAATTTTGCGTGCTTTTCAGTGTAGCATTAAATGGTTAATTGATTCATTTCACCACCAGGTGGCCTCCTATACTCTGTTGTGCTTGTGGGACCCAAAGGAAAGCAGAAAGTCAATCAAACACACTTCTTTCAACTTTGGCTGTTATTCTGCTCTTATTCATACTTCTCTGGTGGCTTGACTGCTCTGAAAATGTCCTATGAACCCTATATTTCGTGTTTGGTCCTGAAACATAAATTCACACTGACCTTTTTAGAAAATTATAAATCAGAGTTGGAAACAGTTAAAACAGGGAAAACAAGATAAAAATATTTAAATACACACTCACACGTGCACACATACATCAAAGTGGATTTTTAGAAAAAGAAGTTTGGCTATCACTCTCAAGGCTTTACCATGACTCAGTCCCACTCTCCTGTGTATACTAGCAGATCTTGAGGCTTCCTCAGGAAAAGGCAAAGGCCACTGCCACTCAGAACTTCGTGTATTAAATTCTCTTGAGGAGTGTGGATGGACTTCATCTCGGTGCCTCAATTTCCTTATGTTATTTTATTTTCTAGATCCTCTTTTGAGTTTTCTTTGATCTCATTTTTAAGCTTCACTATAAAGACCAGTGTTAGGAAAAAAAAAAGATTGGAAAGCCATGTTATGAAGCACAAGGAGGCTGGATTTCCCTTGGGTGATGATGCTTATTCTTGCAGCTTTCGTTCTCTTCATCTGTAAAGGGAGGGGGATGGACTAGGTAGCACTCAGGTCCATTCCAACTTCAGTATTCTATCTTTGGTGTAGAAACAATGATTGTTCTAATTAGTAATTGATTTAGCCTATAAGCAATCTGGCAAAATCAGAATTTTAGGGTCTCAATTTCAAAGGCTAAGGAAACAGACTCATAAATGAATATAATTTATTTTGGAAAATTACCATAAAAGTTGTCATTTCTAAGTGCCACATTATTTTTGGTTCATTTCACATAGGAGTTGTAAATACATATTTTATGACTTTCTTGGATCTTTTCCTTTCCATTTTACTTTTATTCAGCAGTAGATAACTATTCAGTGGAACTGTCAGCAGTGTCCTTTGCCAAATCTGTCACGGAAGTTGAACTTTCTCTTTGACGTCTTATTTTCCACATATTTTAATTTTCCTGTTGTTTTTTTGGCAGTTACCAAATGCTCCTCAGATTTATCTATAGCATAGAATAGATATATTCACCTACATTTCCATTGAAAATGGGTCATTTCCTGTCATATGAACAACCTGTTCCTCCGTTGTACTTGTGTTGCAGTATGTACTTCCCTGGTTTGCATTTGAATTGTCACATTGGATGTCATGGCAAATGCTGCTAAAGGCATTTAGCTGTCTATGAAGAAAGGACCAGAATGGTCCCTTGGTAGAGAATAGGCTCATGTTTGAATTCAGAGTCAACCCTGGGAGACCTAGTGACAGACGATCACTCTAATTCCAAATTCCCTACTGGGTCTACTTCTCTGGAGGGCTATCTGGTTAAAGGCAGGTTCATATTTGCTTGGGGAAAAATTGGTTTCAGTTTTTTTTTCTGCTTTGCAAACTGCACTGATTCATATCAAGCCCCACTAATAATTTATGAAATTTGCATCACTTTCTGTTTGCCTCTGCGCAGAGATATTTCCTACCTTGGTTCTCTTTTTGCACATATATTTTTAAAATTATGTATGTCCGTATGTTCTAATACATATATTAGGAATTAATGGTCAAATAATTCTACCTTTTCTTTAAAAGTAAGGAAGGAATGATGCTGATTGGTGTTAGTGACTATGAAGATATGGCAATAAGCATTTGTTAGATATTACTATGTGCTATGGAGAACAAAATAAAAGGAAAATTATCCTTTTCCATAGCAATTTATAATGCATTTAGAAAAGTAAAACCAAAAAAACCCCCATGAAATTATAGCAAAGATAACACATTTTTATGGTCTTCTATGAGAACTTTCTTCTTAGAACATCTTTGTAGAAGAAATGAGATTAGAACTGGGCCTTGCTGGATAGAAGTTAAATGCGTGGAATGGAGATAGGTGCACTGCAGAAGAATGCAATGTGGGAAAACCTCTCAGCTTTGGGAATTGTTTGACATGCTCCTAGGCCTTTACCAAAATCAGAAAGACACACTGGGGAAGAGTAGCAAACCAATGGCAAATCATAATAGCTTTCTTCCATGTCTTCAGTGCAAGTCATAAAAGGCAAGGTTTTTTACCTATTGAATACCGAATCCTAGATTCAATGTTTTATTTAATGAAGTTTTACATAGATGTACAAACTAGAGGCATAAAAGAGGTGAGAAAAGTTATGCCAAAAATCATATTTTCTTAGCATACAATATTTGGATCAAATTTGAACAAACACTTGAATATAATGACTATTACATAACAGGAATTATCTAGGATCTTTGCATGCATTAGCACATTCAGTCCTCACAGTAGCCTTATGAAAGGAGCATTAATATTATCCCCTAGATGAGCAACTAAAGCATAGAGAATTGCACAGCTACTAAGCAATGCAAGCAAAGTTTAAATGGGCGATCTGAATCCAGGCATATCATTTAATTTTTTTTCTTTACTTTTTTTTACTTTTTTTTTTTCCTGGCCAAACTCTTTGAATCTCATTGGTTCACAAATTAAAATGTTTGGCATGGGTCCTTTTCTGTCTCCATGTTTATAGAACTTAGTAATTAAATGGTTATATGTGTGTAGATTTTGAGAAGTAATTTTACTGGATGTTCCCTCCTCCCTTCATCAAGGGTAAAGAAAAATAGTAATACTTTGTTCATATATTTTCTTTAAGACAGGAACTCTCTCTATATATAATATATATTACCTTTTTAATAACTCCTCTCCGATGTGACTTGTTTTATTCTCTAATGTATACAATAGTTACAATATTTTATTTCTAAGACAGATAATAAAAATGAATGGGAAATTTGCATTCTTACTTGCCAGTGGGTAACAGACCACAAAATCTTATTAGAAAAGTCATGTGTATTAAAATTAGAGACTTTTTTAAATGATCCATTTAATACAGAGATCCGAAATTTTGCACAAACATGTCCTGTTTACTTCTTAAAATATTTGTGGTGGACAAGAGGTGAGTATATCATTGCCTCTAGTATAAATGGAACAGATTTTACACAGAAATATGAAATGGCATCCCTTGGACCATGTAGCAAGCCACCAGTATAGCAAAGGCAGAAATAACAGACACAGGGAAGATGGTGCCTAGTAAAGGGGCTCCCTATCAATGCTGCTTAGGGAAAATCCTCAAAATTACAAATTTTAGGACCTGTTTATTCTTGAAAGGTTATCCTTTGTTAGGGCTGTAAATAGTACTAAGTGGCTACATCCTGGTACGTATGCCTTTTTTTGTTCTCATCTCCTCTTAGTGAATTTTTGCAGCCGTTATATAATTTTTTTAAGCCATCACTATCATATTCTTTTATTTGATTGTTTCAGGGAAGTCATTCACTGAAACCCTTCTCTCTAGCCATGATTTTCTTACTCTTCTGCAGTACTCTTTATTTTATGTGGTTTTCATGATTTATTCTCTGTGGACTAGCTATTGTTTCCCCTATCTGTTTAAACCCTTATAATTTCCCCTGTTACTTTCTCTCCATCCATCTATGCATTTCCTTCATTTTCTTCTGTAAATCATTACTCTATCCTCTTCCTTACTGTTATCACTCGTATAATTGGACAAACCTACACACACACGCGCGCGCACACACACACACACACGAGTATTTCTCTTTGATGGAGCTGTTCTAATAAGCTTTCTTGAATATTTATAGCAGATTCCCTTACATAGCTGGAAAAACGCTCAAAAGCAGTTGTTATAACCAAGGTTTACTCTTTGTAGTCTTAGTTTATAACTGATAAATTTTTACCTGTACCCTAGAGCTTCTGAATAACAGTTTAACTAACAGTGAGAAGTCTCCTGTCTGCTCTTTCAGTCTCAACCTCACACTGCTGAAGATCTATGGAGGTTTGGAAGATGCACTCACACCAAAATGAATGGCTATAGAAGCTATAAGGGTGGGGTTCTTAACTGTATTTTGACTACTCCAAGTCACTTTGAATGGCCTTCTTGACTTAATTTACACTCTGCTCCCAGGGCTCACCAATTTCCTTAGACTTCCGGACTGATATGTAAAGATGCATTTTCAAGAATAACACAATGGCCTAAGAAACTAAGCTGAAATTTCTCTTGAAAATTCCATTTCTGGGTTTTAGCACTGTCTTACTGACCTTGGGCAAGTCACTTAACTTCTATGTATCAATTTTTAATCTGTAAGACAGAAATGATATTATTAACTTTCCCCATGGGTTTCCCGTAGGAGAACAAAAAAGAGAACAATCCATTGAAATGGCATTCAAGCTTTCTGAGGCTGAAGCAAGACACAGTACTTAAAGCTTAAAGCCTAAAATCTTTAAAATTTATTTTCTTAAAATCTCTCTCTGGTAAATATGGACATGTACCCTAAAGAAACAAAAAAATGGAGGCTAGAACAGAAAGGTTTTTAAGTCTATATAGCACACTAGTGTTGAAACTAGAAATTGGACCCAGCTTCTTGCATTCTGATCAAATATTATTGCTATGAGAAAACACTGAACTCATAAAAGGTGTCCTTAAATATTTAAAGAGCTGCTGTCACCTTCCTTTTTTCTTTGATACATTTTATAGAAGCTTTTCTTATGTTAACTATTCCTGGCATGGGAAACAATTAAACTTTGTTCACAGTTTTCAGCTAAAAATTGAGAATATTTCTGTATTAGATGCTTTAATCACATAATTTTTTTAACTGAGCATAAAATTTAGAGAGAAATAAGATAATCACATGCTACTCATTTCTGTGTACTGATACAGTCCCTGGCATATATTTCAACAGCCTGATACAGGCTCACTTGGTGTTTCATTTAGGAGAAATTCAAATGAATAAATATTTTCCAACTACCTCTTACATCTAAGTCATAATACTAAGAGTTACAGTGGATAAAGGCTGAATAGCACATGGTCCCTGACCTTATATGCCATTGCAGGAGCTTATAGTCTAATTCTGAAACAACATTCATCCTCCTCTGATGGGAAGGCACCCAGAGCCCTCTCAAAAAGCGGCCTAAGACATCAAATATTTTACTATACATGGATTTGGGCAGTCCCCAAGAAAAACCCCATGGCATTATGAATCTATTAAGATTATAGATGTTAAAAACGCTTTGAAAAGTTAAAAACACCCTACTAAAGTAAAGTCAGGATGTGAACACATAAAGGTATGGTGGCATTTCCATTGTGTTTTGGGAGCAGATAACTGGAAATGCTTTGATTGGCTGTTTTAACACCTACACGGTGAGTTCTGGACATGCTTCTCAGTGCTGGAGCCCATAGTCCCTAGGGAACGCCCATTTGCACTAAACTTGAAAAGACTGTTTTTGATGATGACAATAATGGGGGCTAGTGCTTTCAGCCTTTATTTCAGCCACTGATTTTCACAGATTTCCAAAGTCACCATATGCGGCAGTAATATCTTTTTGGTACACTACAGTGGCTACAGGGTTCAACTTCTCATTTCTCTTGTCATCCTCAAAGAGAAAGCAAGATATTCACTTTGGAGAAACATTATCAAGAGAGGTAAGATAAGAAATATGTAGTCTCTTCCTTATGAAATTAATTTGGCATTATTTTTGAGGTGAGCAACATCTTGGCAACTGCTTTGATTTAAAACTCTATGTGATTTGGGAAAAGCACGTTTCAGAGTTGCAGAATGTTTAATTCAGCGATACAAAAGGCACTAATGAAATATGCATGTATGAATTTTATATCATATTAGTTCGCTCTTTCTTGAAATCTGAATAAAAGCCAAACATCTGGATTATGTTTGAAAAGCCTGAATTTCCAATTTTCAGAGAGATTCAATCTATTTTGACATTGCACACTTAGCCTTAACATTTACAGTGTGCTATTAACATTACTTGCAATTGTAAAAAAAAAAAAAAAAAGTCTAGATTTAAACAAACTTGGTCCCTCCTAATGCTAAAAATATATCTATATTTGAAATGGCTGCTGCTGCACAACCGTATACGTCCATAGTTTAGGCTTCATCAGCATTTCCATTATAAATACTTGCATTGAACAGGCTTCAGCTACAGAGATATGGGGTAAGCTTTGATATATAAAATCTCCTATGGTTGTATATTAAAACAACAAAAAGTAGTTCATGTATCATTTCATTTGAGAAACTATTCCTTGACTTGGTGTTTTCCGAAGGCTTCAAATATTCACGAGATTCCATGGAAAAAAAAGGTGTGTTTTCATCCTTTGAGAGTTTATTCTTCAAATTTATAAGATCGATAACAAGAGTTGTATTTTTATAGGTATTTGGATATATTTTGGCAGCTAAAGGCAATATTTATGGTCATAATTTAGAGAAGTAAATATGGGTATTCATGCTTTATCTCATTTTATTATTGTAGTTTGTTTTTCAAGACATAGCTGGTCATTTGAATTTTAGAGGGTGAGGCAAGAAATTCTATTATCTAACCAAGAGATCAAGGACAATAGAAGAATGTGACGTTGTGTTTGAAGCTGGCATAATAGTAAGCCTTCAGTGGACTTTAATTTACTACACTTAACTTTTTACTGAATTTCTTGGAGCATATATTAGGTGAATCTTCTTTTGCAACATATAGAGAATGGCTTAAAGTCAAAGATTTCCCTTTTATTCTCTTATTTTGCTTTATTAAAAAATCCATTAACTTATACGGTAGTATCCAGTTAAACAAAAATAGATGTGTTTGGAGGCGTTTGGTTAGGTTATGAGATGGAAAACAAAAGAAATGGTACTTTTAAATTGGAAACTTTGTTAAAGGAGAAGACTGAGTTTCATTACATTAATTGCTGCTCATCGTGTCTTTTTCCCATCCTACATTGCATACTCTAACAGATATTACATAATTGCATAACTATTCTTACTATGTGCTGACATGACATTACGACAGCCCTGATAGGGTATATCATAATGAAACCGTAATTAGAACAGTCATGATGTATTATGGCAATGATCCACGTCGTCACTGAAGTGCATTGGAATGCACAGAAAACCTATTGAGATGTGCAGATTTTCGACATAATACAGCACAACCATGAAGTTTCATAGCATGGAGGAGAAATTGCCATTATGCCCACATTGCTGGCAGCAAGGGCTATAACACATTTCTTAGATATCTGTTAGAGGAAGTTCTGTACAGATGGAAGATTTTTGAGAATGGCATTTGTGAACTTTGTCTTTAAAAAAATCTATAGGAGCGACTTGCTGAAATATGGACCTAGCTGCATATATTGTATTGTAGAAGTTTCCTATAAAATATATATATAGGTTTCCTTAAACTCAGGAATTCCTCAAATTCAATGAAATATGCCTTGTAAGTAGGATGGATTGAAGATGATTTGAGGATTTTCAGTTAACCTTGCCTTTTTTTTTTTGTTTGGTTCTCTGTATCTGAGATTAGATTGTATAGCTTACATTCTGTGAGGTTGTGTCTTTGCTTCACTGTTTTTCTCCTGGGTTTCTCTGCATGAGAATCTTATATCTGCATCTCATTCCAGCAAGTGACAGCTTCTCCTTAACTTGGTATGTTTTGGTCTTGGCATTTCTGCTGCATATAAAAATGTGATTGTTATGGCTGATCTGGTGAATGTGGGCTCAAAGAAGCTCAACTTTCTAAAATAGAGAGGAATTCTGGATCGTCTTCTAGGCCAGTCCTCATTCAATGCCTCATTATCCCATAAACTATCCCAACCAGGTAGCCCTCTGGTCTCTGCCTGAATAACTCTGGTGAATGAAAACTCACTGTTGCCCAAGCTCCATTTCTACGTATGGTCCAGTCTTTTCTTCCTCTGAGGTCAGATGAAACAAATCAATGTTTTCTATTCAGTCCTCTAAATATTCAAAATTTGCTAACATATTCTTCCCTCTCTTCTGTTATCTTCAACTCTTGCTCACCTCTTGGCTGAATATCTCCCTGGAGGAGTGTTTAATCTTATCCCTTCCTTAAGTGCTCCCTTCCTTTGGATATTTAACACATTGTGCAGGTCCCTCTTGGAACATGGAATGCAACCAAGAATCAGGTTTCGACCTTGTAAATACCAGTCAGCTGGTCTATTTGCTACCTTTCTTATTTTTGACCCTGTGTTTGTCTTAATTTAGCCCCAAATCTTCTTTCTTTTTTTTTTTTTTTTTACATTTCTTCTACTATCTGTTGACTCATACTTCCTAAAGATAATTGAAGCCTAGTCACCTTCATTCTTTGTGCAATTTTTGTATTTTTTTGGTAGGAGGAGGGGAGAATTATTAACTCTGTCGGGCTTAAAATTTGTCCTGTCTCCTTCTTAGATTTCATCTAGTATGCCAGCATGTTGTGTTCCCTTTGGAGTCTAATATTATCATGTAAAATAGACATTGTGAAGTAGTTGCCTGCAAAGTCAGATCTAAATCAAAGACATAGGTTGGCCTGTACAGTGTTGAAATCTTTTAATTTAACATTATAAAAATTATGATTTAATATAAAAATATATATTCTGTCTTCTCTTCAAATACATACGTGGCCATACAGAAACCATACTGAAGCCATATTCCCACATAGGAATAGTTGGCAGAGCTGAGTAGTGGAATTGTGCTCTCCTACCCTTCATAATCCACTTTACTTCCTCATTTCCCCTTCACTAGGATCAAATGTTAGTAATCATCACATGTATGCATTTTCTTCTAGTAGAGAAAATAGTTCTCTTTTTCTATGACACTAGCGATAGTTAGATATGAAAGATAAAAGATGACTTATCTATGCTCAACTCAACTCCTTAACATTAGCTACCAGCTAGTGGGATGCTAGAGCTGGTTAGTACTGGCTTGTGAGAGCTGATAGTTAAATATTCAAGAATTTTGCCAGCAGTAGCAACTGTTGGTAGCTTGGCAGGTGTATTTACACCATGATGGGAGTATTTATACCTGGGAAATAAGTCACTCCCTCAGGAAGTCAATTTACTCATATACCACTACCTGTAGGTGCTTGAGTTTATGATCTCTGAGCTAAAGTAGTTATTATTTTTTATTAATCAATGAGATTAGTATAATCTGGCAATTTAATCAACATGCCATATACAAACTTTACTTAGATATGTTCACTAATAAAAATATTGAGTAAGACTAAACCAAAAAAGAGTCCTATGACATGACAGATCCATTAAGCAGTGATCTTTACAAATGGCTCTTCAACAGGTTCTTAGCAAAGCTCCTTGTACTTTGTAATTCTAAATGATTGCATACTTCTGCTTACTTTATGCTTATGAAAATCTAATAGAAGCATATATATACCTGATCCAGAAATTCACATCCTTGCTGTACGGATTTAAGTCATTAGATTTGGGATGTATGTTCTTAGCAATTTAATTATGTTTAAAATCTGGTTAGTAGTGTAGTAAATAACTGGTAGTGCTACAAATTGCATTGAGAAGGTAATAGGATTGAATTTCTACACAGGTTGACACTCAATTAAAATTTCCATATATCCAGTGAGTTAGCTGGTTCTTGGCTGGGGAGCTAGAACAAATGCCTTCCTCCTAAGCCAATCACTTCCGAACAGGCAAAATTTATAATAAAGCCAGATCAAGACTCAGTGCATCAATTAAGTTTTGAGTTTGGCTTATCAAATACAGATCAAAAGCAAGAAAGAGACTAGAAAGTGCCCATGATATTCTTTCTTAAATTCCTCTACTTTTTATTGACACTGGAGGAAAAATTACACATTAAAACCTCCTCACTGAGTTACTGTCGTAAACCAATAGATCCATGAGGCTTGTTCAGCTAAAAGCCACAACAGACTTTGTAATGCAATGATGTAATCTTGGCTTTGTGTCATTTATATTCAACCTAAAAAAAAACAATTTTCCTGAATAGACAGGCTGACAACAATATTGTTCGGTGTGGGTTTTTATTTGGATTCTTTCCAAATGGTTCACATGCCTTCACCGTAACACATCATGCTTGCTTATTTTTTTTTCTTTTGCCTGAATTCCAAAGTTTTCCCCCTTTACTAGCTTTCTATTTTTCTTTTAAGGTCTCAGTTATGTTTGTAAAACTAACCAGCTCCACCACAAAATTAGGATGTATCTTGCAGAGTGCATTCATTTTACTTTTTGCATATTTTTCCCGAGGTCATGTCAAGGTTAGTTTGAATTCCATCCTACATTAAGACTTCTTTCACAGCTATTTAGCTCGGCAGCCTACTCCCCGCTGGGGTCTGCCCCTTGGGCACGTCAAAGCTTCAGACCTGACAAATCACACACAGATGAAGCTGTACAGTTTTTTAAACAGTTTCATCAGTAACTTTTTTTTCTTTTTCACTATCCTCCATGTTGAAATTTTTTTTCTCTGACTTACCATTTCAAGAATGTTGATTTCTATTTGAGACTGTTTTTACATCAGAGTTGCAAACCAGTGATAACATTTAATTTTATAGTAAATCATGCCAATAGCCTTCTACTCACCAATACTGCAGACTGAAAGACCTACAGGCCATCTCTGACTAGTATAACTGTAATTCCGTTATTAAAATCTATTTGTAGTGGGTGGCTGTACTACAGAGTCTACTGGAATCAGAAAAACTGTCAACCATAAAAATGCATCCAATTTATAACATATTATAGATTGAGCCTAGAAATGTTTCTCAAATGGTTAGTAGTATGCTCTTATCAGTATTTTAGCAAATTGTGACTAATGGTGCAACTCTATTTCCTGTTTAATTGATGAACTTAAAATGCTTGGTTGCTAATGAGTGTATTAGCAAACAATGTCCCCTTTACAGGCTTAAGTAGATCAGGATTTTTAAAAAGCAGCTTACTGTCCTTATTTTCATATAAAGAAAAATATTGACTGCCACAAAATTGCTGGATCAACTGAAGAAACGGTGTAATTATTGCTGTCTAGCCATTTTGGCAATGTCAAGCAATCAGATTATAGTTTTCTAGTTTTCACACTAAAACACAGTTATTTTCTTTTGCAAACCATGGGCTTTTCATTATTTTTCATTCAGGACAAACAACACCTGAAGATCTTAACTGCAGACTAAGCAGAAAACTTAGAAGGAAGGGGGAAAGTGAATGATTCTCCTCTCCTCGGTCCTTTTTTACAGTTCGCTCAGTATGAAAGTACCCAAGGAAGGGTTCTATAAAAGGTTGCTGGTTGAAACTAATTAAGGACAGGTCTAAATAGAAAAAGAAAAGGAAGGGGGATCAAAAGAATTACATTAGGTGTCAGAATGTTGTTTGAGGATATTTTGTTTAGATTTTTGTAATTATATTCAGGGGAAAAGCTAAATTCTAAAAATGTCCATTTTTGTGCCATATCTGTGTTATTTTTACAATAAGATACATGTCAACAGGCAAACATCTTGAAGAAATCATTTCGGCATTGGCGCATTAACACATTATGGTGAAAAGAGAGGCTTGTGCTTTTCACGCAGTGCATTTCAGTCTTCAATTAATGTGAAAGCACTACAATGCCTATGCAACTTCTCTTGCCTAGTGGTGCACCATTTATCATTGCAGTTTTACATTGACCTTGACACCCACTTCATTAGAATAAAGATTGTCTACCATTTAGGTTACATTGTTCCTCTGCACAGAGACCCCATGCAAATTTCTGTTCAGATAGAAGAGCTGCGAGGCTGTCAGAGGTCATCTGCATTAAATGATTGCAGCTATTTTCCAACTGCTTCTTTTCATTCTACTCAATTCAGGCTGGGAGGATCAATCAAGTCCTCTGCCTGAAACAGTGGGACTGCTGGGAATATAACTGTTTTTGGTAGTAGTGGATATGCCCTAAACAGTATTAAATATTTAATATAAACTCATTAAAGGGCATGCAAAGGCTTCGGAAAGATATCAAATGTATAGAAAAATTTAAGGGGCTAGAGAACCTTTTAAGAAATAAATAGAAAAATAATAATCAATTTTATAATTTCAGAAAGTATGATTACAATAGTTCTTAAAATTAGTAAATCTGTTCTTTAGGGGACTTTTTCTCACCCTTGACCTGGGTAGGGAAGGGGCGAGACAGGCAGGGCAGGTTTGGTGTTCCTATGCTGTATTTTACATGAAATCGGCATTAAAAAGTTTTCAGTTATTGTTATTTTTATTTTCTTCTGTAACAGTGAATTTTGCTCTGGGTATTTATTTTAAAAGGCTTAGATATTTGTTAT
Organism: Camelus dromedarius; assembly: GCF_036321535.1. Taxonomy (NCBI): domain Eukaryota; kingdom Metazoa; phylum Chordata; class Mammalia; order Artiodactyla; family Camelidae; genus Camelus; species Camelus dromedarius. The sequence continues at coordinate 38,640,159 of NC_087440.1, forward strand.
GTAAAAGAAATGATTGGAGAAATAAGTTGCCAGGTTTCCTACTTAAGTTTTCTGAGTGATATAATTGGAATTAAATTATTAATGGGAGATACTTTAAAAAAGATTGTTTTATGATCTTCTATTAGGGAATTTGCAATTCATTTTCATATTTGTAGTTTGATTTATATTAAAGATAATGCAATCTATGTCCAATTAACAATACATGGCCAATGTAATGTGATTTCCAGATCATGCAAATGGAATAAGCTAGAAGAGGGGGGAAAACTCAATTCCTAACCTCAGATGTAATTTGCTGTGTGAGTTCTGGCAATTTTAAATGACATTGCACTTTTTAATTTTTCTAAAGGCTCAGCAGCAGATTTATCCCAATCAAGAAAGCCTATTATTAATTTACAAGGACAATTGTAGGAGTCTTTATAATTTCTCTGTGCAATTATTCACCATAAATTGCTAGTGGTAAAATACAAGGAGTTTGCAAGAAATAAAGACTATTATTTGTCTTGGGCTTGAACCCTCTTCTTCAGTCTTGACCATCTAACTGAAGTGTTGGTGATATTGGCTCCATGTGAAACATCGCATGTATTGTGAGATGCTGGACACTGGTGTTTCTGAAAAAGGGGCAGCACAAGAGCTGCTGCAAAGGGGACACTGGCCTCTAGCAGATTCCTGCACTCGGCATGTACAGCTGAGCTATGGACCCTGGACTTTCCTATAAAAAGACTCTTTGTTCACCACTGAATGGCATTAGGCATGGACTTGCTGAGGGGCCACCATGAAGTCTCACATGAGGAGGGCAAACACTAGCCTGAAAACACAATACGGGAGTCATAGGCAGACACATCTCTGCTTTTTTTGTGCAAAAATGCATATTTTCACACATAATTTTGCCAGTGGTTTGATGTTTTGGTATGTTCCTAGCGTATGTTTTTTTGTTGACAGATAATACATTTTATTTTCTCTGTTTGTCTGTCTATCTGTTGTGTGTTTATGGGAAAGGGGATTATGTTAGACATACAGGTGTTTGCTGTATTACTTTACACTGGGAAAGATACTCACACTGTTATTCTAATAACCAGGTCATTTTCCTTGTTTTAGCTCTTCCTAATATAAAGTCACATGAAGCCCAGTTAAAATATGGTATAAGATGTAAATACTCAAACCCTAAAGACAGAATCTGACAGCCCTATTCTAATAATCAAGAAAATTCTTTGGTTTAATTCTCGTATTTCTCGTAGCCAAAACTTCCCTCTCCGCTCAGCAATGTCTGGTCTCTTTTCAGCATAACCAACAGAAGCACCATACAAAAGTCTTACAATGGATGTCTTAATCTCTCTGTGTGCTTTTAGAGCATTATTTTGAATTCCATCATGCTGCCTTTTTTCTTTCCTCTTCTGAAGTTTTATTACAACAGCAGAATTCCCAGGGAGCTTTGGGGGCAAGGTTCACATAATATAGCCCTGAAGTTTTGCTTAGGTGGAATCCATCCCCCAATCCTGGCCATCTTTTGATGATCTTTCTATTTCAGAAAGATTCACTGGGTAGTCTTACAGCATTAGCTGTATGCAGTTTATTTTTTATTTTTTATTTACTAGACAGTGAGCATCGACAACCCTTTCATGATGCTTTCTTTCTCTGACCTCACAGTGACAAGGCATCTTGTTCTTTAACATTGAGGGAGGCAGAAAAATGCTTGAGTTGCTCAATGTGTGCCTTCTATACCAGTTTCAAAATGGCTTATTCTTCTGGTTTCCATGGTGACAATTAACACTGTTTCAAGGCATTGTTCCAGTCCCCATTTGGGCAGAATTTTCGGTGTGATTTTTAACAAAAAAAAAAAAGGTTTTAGGAGGGGAAAAAAAGCCTTTAGCATAACTGTCAAAAAAGTTATCTCAATCAAGTCTTCATGCATTTCTAATTATATTTACTTCAGAAATCCTATTTTTGCTGGCTTCATTTTATAATTCAGTTTTAGCATTTACGCTTTTAAAAAGTAGGCACTGAATGAAAATTTTCTAAAAACTTCTTTAATTCTTAGTTTTTAAAATGAGCTAGTGTTTGTGGTTATTTTTAACTCTGTTTTTAAAGTTTTCTTTGTATATCTCTATATACGCACAAGAGTGGCATTTAGAATAGGAGTGGCCTGTGTCTTTAATTTAGATCATTCACAGATCTATTAGGAGGCTTCATTAGTCAAAATTGAATTGGCCAAGCAAAGACACTTAATAATGTAAATATGCCCTTTCAATAGAGTATATTTTATTTTTGACTAGACAGAGAGGCCCACAGCAGGTGCTGTGGGGAAATTAAATAGCAGATGCTTATTTACCTTAGTACTCAAGAAAAGCCATCTGACTTTAACTTTGTTAATCTCATTTTTGGCTATTGAAGAGTAGTCTATATCATAGCATCCCTAGACTACAGGACACAATGGGCCAGCCTCTGCTCACTTACTGCTATGGCTGGAATAAATATGAAGATTAAATTATTTTCTCACCACAGGCTAAAGTAGCCTTACCCGATAGGATGACCAAGAACCAATAAGAGTTGATTGTCTCTAACGTTTCTGAAAATGTTGGAGAGAAAAGCGAAAAGATACTAGCATCAACAGAAACCCATAACCCTCCTGGCATGATTACATATACAGCTTGAGGCCCTATATTATATCAAATTCAACCCTCGGAGTCCTTCAAAATTAAAATAAGTATTTTCATCTTAAATTTCAATCTTAAATTACATGACATTCCAGTACCTTTCATGCACATACCAATACATCCAACAACTAACTGGATTGTCTTAGCTTTTATAGTTTGAAATCATTGTCCATCAGTCACATCTTTCATCAAGCTGTTGATCCAGGAGGTTACGTGGTGACGCAGGCAGAGAGCATACATAAAAACACGTTTTCTTAATGTAATAACCTTCACAATAGTGGTTTCAGCGACTACTGGTACTAGATTTCACAGAGAAAATTATTTTATTATAGCTAAGATTAAATTCCTTTTTATATTTTTATTTTTACAAGACAGTGATTTTTATGAGACACATCTAAACTGTTGCCTTTCTTGACTCATCTGTGTAGTTGCCATTCAAAGTTGGGGTAAAGATGGGGGGATGAGCTCGTTGCGAGTGAGAGTGATAACTGGTTGAGGCCACTCCCGGGTGGCACAGCTGGAGGACTCCATCGATTAATGCACGTGACATAAGCAAAAGATCTGAATAGGATTCTCCTGCTTGCCTGAAACGCTAGTTCCCCCAATATGATGTCAAAGAAGCCTTCTCAAATTAATTATGTAAATATTTGTCAGCAACGTCATCTTTAGATGGGAATCTGATTACATAAGGAAGACTGCCCTCTCCTCCAGTCAACACTCTGATAAATAAAACACCATTGAGGTTTCTAGAATGCTTGTTGAGTGTTGAGTCTGGAAAACATGAGTGGACAGTGTGTCTTTTAAGCGTTGGAGTAACGTGGTCCTGGTAATTGCCTGCCATTAGAAAATGCAATCCAAATTCCCGTGTATCACAGGCCAAATTCTGAAAGCGCTCCAAAGCAACCCTTGATTTTTTTCATTATGCATATTCATGTAATTTTGGATACTCTGACACCCTGATCAACATTCATTAATACTATGAAATGTTTTAAATCACCTCATTTAAAACATTTTGTTCTGTGATCCACAAATGACTAACATTTGGAGAAGTTTACATAATACAAATGATGTGCATGTTTAGTGTAAATGAAAGATTAAAATAGGAAATGAAAAGTATGCAAACATATGCATGAAAATGCTGAGGACCTATTAACCAAAACAGGGATTTCACACCTTTTCCTTTAAGCTGCCTCCAATTGTATTTCAGTTTGGGATCTTATATAATATCATGCTATCAAGGCGAATAAAACCACCCAAGTGTTTGGGCATGTTTTGAACCTGCTGATTTCCTACTTTGTCCAGACAAAAGCTTTTCTTATTAGATCTGATAAGGTGCTCATCTTAGCTCAGTTAGGACAATGGTGCAATACGACCATGTATCTCAGTGACCTAGCTTTTATGCCTTGAAGAAAGAAGTTTATGGATTGCCATTATATACTTAGAAATGTGCTAAAACTGTAAAATATGTTTAATACTTTAACCAGAATCTAGTTTTTCTACTCAGAGGTGTTTTTATATGCACATTCAAAAGATACATCCACATCCATAGCTGTCCGTAAGATAGGACTTTCTAACTATGAAGTTATCCAAATAGAGTTATTTGAAGAGAATCACCATAGTAACTGTTGTATTAAATACATTTACATTATTGCTAGCAAAACATCTTTTAGTAGAGACTCACTTGGTCAGTTTGTTAGAGTACAGTGTATATTGGGGGAAGGTTCTATAAATTGATTGTGATGTTTGGGAACATTTGACAGTAGTCAACAAGGAAGCATAGATTTGTAACCATTCTCAAAGCACTGGTTTTCTTTTTCCTCTTATATGTACCTGTTATGTACCTCTCCAAGCCCACACAGAATTTTTAGTAAAAGAAAAAAAATGTTAACTGAGAATTCAGGGGGCTTACAGGATAAGGAGGAAGTTACACAATTTTGGGGGGCTGTCTTATTTGTATCACTCTGAGACTGGTCCTTTGAGGGGACAGAGATGAGTGACAGGCAGTACTCCAGAGTCAATTGTTGACCAAAACTAATTGCAATATTAAATCCCCCTAGACCAGGTATTTTTCTGTTTGGAATATTTTGAAATAAAAATCAAATGTGTGTGCAAACTTTAGTTTAAAAAGACATACATCTTAGTCAACCAAATGGAATACCTTGGATGTTTGTGTTTATGTAATGTATATAAATATATATATTTTTAAGCTGTTTTCAGCAATTTTCCTCAACTACTCAAGGTTCTTAGTTTAGCCTCCCCATAAATTTTATTGGAAACAAAAACTTTTAACACCCTTGAGCCTTACTAACTCTGCTCATAGATTTTCTGAGAACACCTCTTTCCCTAATGATCTTTTTTCTCTTCCTGTTTTAGAGATACAGCGTGGAAATGTCCATCAGGGACCTGAAAAAGACGGAGCTGCTTAGTAAGGTTGAAGCTTTGAAGAAAGGTGGCGTTTTACTACCAAATGATCTCCTTGAAAAAGTGGATTCAATTAATGAAAAATGGGAACTGCTTGGGGTATTTGCATTTTTATTACTGTTTGTAGGTTATGTGTACATTTTTTGTGTAGTGAAGTACCCTATCTGTCTGATTTCTAATTTGAGGCACAAATATCTCTCTCTTTCAATTCACTACCTACATTTCAAACAAGCTATTCATGCTATTATGGGGGGGGGGGGACACTGCTTTTCCTCTGCTGTTGATTTTTTTTTTCACTCTGAGCTTGTATCCTCTCAGATTTTCATAATTTTGGTTATTTAATACATAAAAAAGTAAGTAAAATATGCCATGTATTATGGGTATGCACCAAGTCAACTATAATACAGTATATCTGATATACACCGACTGTCATGCTTGAATGAACATTAATAGAATTTATTCTGAAGGTACATGTTGGAGACTTCCACTGTTTAACTATTTACTGTACCCTCAGACGAAAAGTGGAGTTGTCACTACAGCTTTCAAGTCACACTAAAGCCACCAAAACAAAGATGCAAATTTGACCCAAATCTGAATAGCAGAATTAAATCGGCCTCTGTTTAGTGCCTCAATTTCCAGCTCACTTTTAACAAAAGCCAAAAAAAAAAAAAAGTTTCATGTAATTCATTTCACGCAATGATGGGCTGGGTCTCAGCCAAAGACTGAGATGCAAGAATCTGGCAAAAAGGCAATATAGAGATTCTGTTACCCAGAGACCAGGATGGCACTGTGCAGAAGACGGTACTGTCCTTTTGTTGGAAGACAGCTGAGAGAGAGAAGTTAAACTGTGTTTTTTCATCAACTTCTCTCCTGAATTGCCTTCACTTCAAATCAAGGGTAAGCTAAATTTGTCAATTACTTAAATGATTAATGATAACAGCTAAGTATGGGTGGTGTCAGTTACGGAACATGATTTTGCATGCTTTCCCATTCCTGCCTTTCTTTTTTTAACTTTTAAAGAAATAATACTCAAAGAATATTTTGAATAAAAAGCTCTCCATGTACCTTGATGACTTGGAGGACTGCCAGTGTTCAGTTTACACCATGCTTAATCTAGGTGATTAAACAACTCCAAGTTTAAATCCTTGCTTTCTCATCTAAATTCACTACACTCTGCAGTTGTGCAAAGTAACTTAAAATGTTAAAAGTTTTTACTCTGACCTATTGTTACATTACTTTTCCATAGTAATTAATGGCTTTCCTTTTATAATATGGTGATTGAAATCAGAACCTACTAAATTCTACAGAATTCACTGATCTCATACAGGAGAACCATGCTTAGTGTCTGACATTTTAAAAGACTGTTTACTAAAGAGATGAAAGCAGCAATTTTATGTGCGTGATAGGTAAAGCAATAGTCTGTCTATACTGTTTAATCTATTTTCTAATTTGATAAATAATTAGCACTAATCTCTTTTGAAAATTGTTCAAAGTATATCATGTATATTCCTTCCTAAACAAAACTTGTAAATCAGTGATAAAAAAAGAAATAGAATATTTAGCTATCCTTTAGGAGCCAGATCCCTTAAAAGTGGTTGCCATTTTAACAAAAATATCATTTGAATACAATATGCAGTTTTGTGATGATTTCTGGAGAGAGAATGGTGGAGGGAAGATTTTAACAAAACCTGGGCCACACTTGCCACCACCAGGCATACTGCTTTAATTGGCTTGATTACATTTTAATTGGCATGAAAAAAATTTAAAGACAAGGATTTTAACTTCTAACAATAGTAAAATAGAGGGATATGGTTTTTAATATTACTTTCATCTAAGGTGAACAGTGTGGAATGGAAATACATTAGAATGAAATGTCAGTGGTGCGTACAGTTTAATCTGTGAAATTTTGTCCCCTGTGCTGCATATTACTCTGTCTCAATTGCATATTAAACAACCCTATCAAGGCAGGCATTGGCATCTGCTGTGCTGACACAAATTGTGAATTAAATGAAATTGATGTCCTCTGTCGTATATTTATGAAGACGGACCATTCTCTGAAGTATTCTGTTTATGAAGAATTTATGATTGCAAACTGTTCCAGAACAAAAAAGTGGCAATAAATTCTTTTTTGTGACCCTACCCTCCAAGGGCATTGATTTCACCTCCTGCTGCTACTTTTGTTACAGCATAAAAACAATAGCTAAATCTGGATCCCACTGAGGGTCTTCAAATTATCAATATTTGCACCATGAAAATACAAGGGAGTTGCCAAGAAAGGCTATTTTTCGGTTACGATCTCCTAAAGATACTATTTATAGAACACTACACAGCAGATGAATGTTTGTTGACTTAATTTTATTAGTATTTTAAAGCTTATTTTTGTAGGTTAAATTCATCATTATAGAGTAACTCCTCCTGTTTCTCCAAAAAGAATGTTTTCCACCAAAAAGAAGAAAAAAGCCTTCCCTGACTGCACCTTCATGCCATAGTGATTAATCTAAGAAGGCTTCTAGCATAGAGGTCTGAGACTTATTTTAGCACATGTTTTAGAAAGCCTAGCACCTACAAATGCAACGTGGGAAGAATTAAGGGTTGAACAATTTCAAAATCAGGTAAAAAATCAGCACCAAGGAGGCTACCCCTTCTTACCAACCCTCAGTTGTAAGGTTTGGGGAATTATACTTCAGAAAATAAAACAAAACAAAAAAGAGGAATATAATTCTCCATACACAGTCTACTCTTGGCCTCTTTAGTATATTGATTAAACTCATACTTCTATCTCCTGAAAATTTTATGCAGAGATTTTTTTTTTTTTACTGTAAACTCCTGTCATGAGAATTTCAATGAATTTTTATCAGTGACCATGGTGAACTTTTGGGTCAAATCTCCTTACTGTTAGAGGAAATTATAAATGAATGAGGTCTTCTGAAGCCTGTAGTGGTAGTCAGAACAACACGTATGGCTCAAGACTCGAATCCTAAGTGGAACAATGAGCTAAGCTGAACTGAAGGTCAGTCGTGAGGTAGCAGGTGCCACAGTCCAGGTGGCTCTTGTTAGCAGCCAAACTGTGATCTGTTTTTGGTACCTCAGCTAATCTTCGTTTTTGTCTTTTGTTTTTTGTTGGTGGTGTTTTTGTTTTTTGTTTTTAATCTGCTGCATTAGAAAACCCTAGGAGAGAAGCTCCAGGACACAATGGCAGGGCCCAGTGGGTCGGGCCCACGTGACCTACTCTCTCCTGAAAGCGGAAGCCTGGTGGGGCAGCTGGAGGTCAGGATCAAAGAACTGAAAGGGTGGCTGAGAGATACAGAGCTTTTCATCTTCAATTCCTGTCTGAGACAAGAAAAGGAAGGAACAATGAATGCTGAGAAACAACTGCAATACTTTAAGGTAATAAAAAAACAATCAAAGTTGATAAAAAGCTTTCTTTATGGTCGGGATGAAATATTTATCAAGTACATAAAGGATTATACCCGTGTATCTATGTATCACTGTGCACTTAAATGTTTCCTTGAATTTATAGACACCCTCCACATTTCTTACGCGCCAGCGTCTGTGTGTGTATAATGACGAGCGTTAAGCATATCAAATACACGTTGTGTAGGGGAAGTCTCTGCTGCTTGGGTGCTTTGTGCAATGCCTGTTGAAGGAGGGCTTTGCTAAATTAAAAGCAGACGAGCAAACACTAAAGATTACTGAGGACTTTGAAAGGCAGACCTAAATGTTCTATAAATAATATGGCTAAAAATACTTCCGTAAATTGATATAAAAGCACATCATTTAATTGAAGACCATTAATGCTCATGAAAGGAAACATTTTTACATATGAAAGAATCAACTACTTCTGGAGGGATGAACGAAAGTCAAAGAGGTTCCTACATGACAGGCATTTTCCACTGGAGAAAAATGCCAGCGTTAGCAACACAGCCACGTGCGTATTTACTGTATGTCCATGAAGAAGAAGCGTTCCCCTTATTTATTCCCTGATTTACACAATATCTATTCAAAAGCAGCTTAAAATTCAGATGTTTGCTCTTATTGGCCACACTAGCCTGTGCTGCTTGAACCCTCCCGTCAATGCAGTGGTTACTTGTGCTCCAGCTGGTGTCAGCCTGAGGCTTTGGGGTTGTAGAACCTGAATTTGGTGGCAAGAAACCATCTGGCACAAAAGTCTGAAAGAGGAGAAAAGGGAAAACCAAGAAGGAAAGAACTTCCTGGGACACAGCAACTGTTTCTTCTCCAAGCACTGTAGGACCAGATTTTACTCAGCTTACACCTCAGCCCTGCAGTCTTCCGGCAACCTATCAGTGAATTTAGTCTCATGTAGTTCACCCTCCCTCAGTCAGACAGGCAGGCTCACCTTGCTCACCTGCAGAGCCCGGGAGGAGGCACCCCCTCCAAGGTAAGACCACAATACTTCCCAATAAACTGTCAGTATTACACAGCTACGTATTGTTTTGGCTGAACTCCTTGTCTGCCATTGAATTGACAAGACCAAACTGGAAGTTAAAAAGTCTCTTGCCAACATAAATGGGTTTTACTGTGTAAAATCTAACATCCAGATGATTTGTTATTTGACCTCTGCTTGTTTCACCCTAACCCCCATTGCTGGGAGATGGAGTCTTCAGCTATTTCCCTCTGTGTTTTTTGAACTTAACATGTACCTTGTAAAGCATCCTGGTCGTCAGTAGGCTGGATGTTGTGAAATGTATTTTTTCTCTGTAATATCTATGTTGCAGCTTTAGTTAACTGGTTAATGGCCCCAGTCAGTTGTGTGACCATCATATTTCTTGTCTGATCCCTCATGCCTCAATTTCTTCATCTATAAAATGGAATGCTGGTAATATTTATCTTGCATGGTTATGAGCTCACATATGCAAATCATTATTTCTACTTTATGTAATAATGCATTCATAAAGGATAGAAATCTCTTAAGCCCAAAGATGTTACATAATGCTTAGAAACAATAGCAGGGAGCTTGTTATTACAATTATTTATATATCTACTTACCTACTAGTATCTCTCATATATAGATAATTAAAAGCATGTTTTTTTTTTACACATTCACTATTACTATAAATGGAAGCATGAGCAGTTCTGCATTACTTTTACTGATGCCACCAAAAAACTTGAGCTTTATGCTTGACGTTTGTACAGTTCTATCAATATCATTTCACGCACAGTGAGAGAGAAAGACTGAGAATTCTCTAGGCTTCCAAATCATTAACTAATTCCTAGGAGTTCTAGTCATTTGCTAACTCACACTTCCTAGCCGCTGGTAGAACAATCACTATACCTAATTCATTGTTTACCATGTGCATCTTACTGCCTGAAAATACAGAACTTTTGTTTCAAAAGTACCAGAGATTATCACATGCTTTTTGCTATTTTCTTTCTTTTCTTCAAAGATATTTTTTTCTTAGAGCATTTTTTGTTTTCAGTGTCACTGTTTATTAAACTAACTACTTTTATATCCCACTCTTATTTATTTAACCATTTTAAAAATAATAAAATAGAGACTTTCCGACCCCAAACAATCAGTAGGACCTTGATGGTAATGTAAAATATACCTCACCAAAGGTGTCCCCAGCCCTCTTCCATCCCCTGCTATCCTTACCTAAGGTAATCATGATCCTGAACCCCATGTTCTTTATTCCCTTGCTTTCCTCTGGCAGGAAGGAATTTTTTTATTTTATCTGTTTTTTAAAATTTATTAGAGGTAGTCATGCTGTATGTTATCTTTTAGGACTTCTTTTTCATTTAACATTATAATGCCAAGATTTATTTATGTCATTGAAAGTGGCTGTAATTCACTTATTTTGACACTTGTGTAACAGTCCATTGTGAATATATCCATATCTCATTTAATGTAATAGCAACTTACGAGGTTGGTATTAGGATCCCAATTTTGCAAATATGGAAACAGGCACTTGGAGGTTAAGTTTGGTGTGTCCAAGGCCATGCATAATAGGCAGTAGAATTAGGTTTTAAATCCAGAGCTGTCTGACTCTAAAGCCCATTCTCTGAACTACTATGCAAAATTGATACTTATTGATATTTACTGAATTCCCTTCCATTCCAGGTGACTCAAAGGGAAGAGCAGGACAGAATTATGTCATTATTTCTTTGTAATGGGTTTATCAGTCACAATCTTCAGCAATTTGGCCAGAATAACAAATGGCTGTAGTGAGTGATTAAAGATCTGGGGAGATGAAAATATTTGTGTTTTTGTTTTACATTTTTGTACATTTCTTTGCCATCTGTTACTTTTTAAATTGAAACTTTTCAAACTTTTTGATATTATGGAGCTCTGCTGATTTTTCTTTATGACCTGAAACTCTTCCCTTGTAAAGTTTTGAACATTAGGAGTTTGATCAGATAAGCTAAGTGGATGTAGCGTGACAGCACTTTTTTTTTAAAAGAAAGCTTTATGCATGTCTGCTGGAATAAATGTCTTCCCTAGTCAGAATTTTAAATATTTCTGAGCTATTAACGCTTTAGCTCTTAGTGTATGATTAGTTAAGTGTTCTGTATAGTACCACATTCATTGGAAGAAACCAGATTTTTGTCTTTATAGTAATATTGTCATATAATGTTAATAACTTGTCAAAATCATAATTGGTAATAGGCACATGCAGAATCAAAACTTTTTTACTTATCACAAATCCAAAAACCCGACACCCTCTGCCTTTCTAAGTGATAAAACTGCTCAGATAAGAGAGTTATTAAAGAACCTTTATGTGTAAGAAACTCTTTGTCATGTTCCACCTCTTCTCATGGGTTCCCAAATGTTTTCTGCTGTCATTGGTCACACAGAAGACAGGCTTTATCCACAGGGTTTAGCTTTATGATTCTCCTTTAAAATCTCAGGCTTTGAACAGAATGAATGTCTTTCTATGACACCCAGAGTAATGATAGATAAGCCACAGAGCACCACCCAGGAGAACTAGGAGGGAGGGTGCTGCATATAAAAAGGAAAATCCATTGCTTTGTAGACACAACTGTTTCCTCCTCAGAGCTTGGTCTGGGATGAGAGAGACGATCAGGATCTTAAGTCTTCAGAAAAAAAGAAAAAGCAATGGTGGAATATATTCTTTTTCTTTAAGGCAGTAAGTGTGATAAATGTGAGATTAGACACATAGCAAAATTCTACCTAAGAAAGTCAAAGCCCAGGATGGGAGAGACAGAAAGGTGTGAATCTAAGAGCCCTGGGACAGAAATGTAAAATTGTCAAGGAGTGAACACACCGTAATAACAGAATGTGGAGGGCACATCAGAGATTAATGAGGCCAGCTGGCAAAGGCCCCTTAGAGCTATGCGTGTGCAGCTCCAATGCCATTGGCTGAAAAGTGTTACTATTCAACGATGACCCTTCAGAGAGAAAAGAAAATAATTACTTAATCATTTGTTCCTTATTTCACATAACCAAATTCATTATTCTAAAGACTCAAATTAGGGAGAAATTATCCATTACCAGCTAAAAGAAGCTGTAGCACTGGACTGGGCCCAGAACCAGTCTGAGAAGGGCAAATTTAGACCAGCCAAGAGGCTCAGTCACTGAGAACAATGAGTATGATAGATTTGGTAACCTCCTCAATCACCAGTGTCCCTCATATGCTTAATTAAAATTTGACCAAGCACTTTTATGCATGTTACTAACTTAAACGTTACACTATATAAGTTGGAAATTGTGATCACCTTCTTATGTATGTCATTTATTTTTATAAATGAAGAGTTTGAGATATGGAAAATTATTATGACTTGTTTGAATCCACACAGCAACCAGCAGCAGAGACAGAGCAAAAGCCATGGTCTTTGGATTCAAATTTCAGTATTTTCCCATTCTATCATTTGCTGACCCTTAAATAAACATTGGAACCTTATTTTATTCTAAATTAAAGGTTGGCAAACATTTTCTGTAATAGGCCAGGTAATATAGTCTCTCACAATTATTCAGCTCTGCTGTTGTAGCGTAAAAGCAGCCACAGACAATATGTAAATGAATAAATATAGTGTGTTCAATAAAACGAATTTACAAAACTGTTCACAAAAGCAGCCAGTAGGCAAGATTTGGCCCACAGACCTTAGTTTCCTGACCCTGCTCTAGATTACAAAAATTATCATAAACATGGGAATGCGTACCATCTACATCTCCTTTAAGGAAAGAAGGCCATGTTAAAATTGCAGTTGGAGGAACAAAATGTTCTTTTAATAACTGTAACATTGACAACTAGTACTTATCAAGTACTCATAAGATATGCATTACAATTTCTAAGTGTTTTTTACTTGCATTCACTTATTTAATCCTCATTACCATCTGGAGGCAGATGTTTTAATTATCCCCTATTTATGGATAAGGAAACTGAGGCAGGGAAAATTGAAGTTAGTTACTCAAGGTCATATATCAAAGTTATACATCATACATACATACATTAAGGTAAGTGATAAAGCCAATAGTCAAATCTAGAAAGTCTATTCCAGAATCTTCCACTATTTTGTAGAATTGGTAGTCCCTGGGTCAAAGATCTATTTCTGGAAAGAGAAAAATGCATTAACTGGTAGCTTAGTCTATTGTTCCTCATCCCATTTCCGATTACTTGAACAGCGAGTAGAGAATGTTGGAGCGTAACCTCCTCAGGAGCTTCCCAGGTGTAATCTGAAGCCAACCCCCATAGGCAGTGGGCAGGGAGAGACCAAAGAAAGAAGCAGACCACTCCAGATTGTAGGTGTCAGTCTTAATAGGAAAGGGAATTTAGGAGTCTTGTCGTGGGCAGCCACAAGACAAGTAGATATCTACACCCACCAGAATTTAAAAGGTTTATACAGAGGCCTGAACTGGGCTCAGTCATGTACACAGTCCAGACTGTCTCATCACTTCACTATTATCTCAAGGCTGTGTCCTTGGGGCAGCTTCTAAGAGCAAGGAAAGCAAGCAGAATGCAAATTCTAATGACAGGAAGGGGGATGAGGAGCCTCCAGCTGGCTGGGTCCAGCTTGAAGGTCAAACCAGTGGTCTTGTCTTTTTAATGACCACCCCTCCAACAAAGGAAGTCAGCGAGTCAATCTTTTGAATCTTGGAAATTAAAAATTTTAGAGTAGGAACAGAAGTTCAAATTAACTGTGAAATGTGCAGCATTACTTAGTAATGACTGAAAAAACAATATCACTAATGTACTTTTATGAAATAAAGAGATAAATAAGAGCTAAGCATGGTTCACATGCTTTAAGAAATATTTCCCCAAATCTCACTGTGTAATTTCCAGGAATAAAAATAGGACCAATCTAGCCAAGATATTTAGAGGGAATTTCCCATGTCCACTATAATCAATCTCAGATGGCACCATAAATAATCATACTTCCTGTGTCCTTCAAAACCTACATTTTTAAGGAGATAAGGTTGAAAGACAGGAGACAGTATGTTGGAAGTTTTGAGATATGAGAAAGGAGGCCATGGTTCCTACAGGTCCAGGATCATCTCTGCTGCTGTGTCCTGGAGCCATTACAAACTTTGTAATGATGCTGTTGGCAAAACTGCAAACAAAGAATTACAGTAATTCAATCTGGCTCTAACAAAAGCATGTAAAATGCTTTCAAAATCAACAGCCCTCAGACAAGATTTAATCCTTTATATGTGTCTTAAATAGATTTTTTTAAAAGCTATTATGTTAACCATGTGTGTTCATCAAAAGAAAGTACTGAAATTAGCTTTTATCAGATATTTTTCCCCACCACATATGAAAAAAAAATTCATCACCTAACACTTCTTTGGAAGTAATTTTAAGTAATTGGATACAATCCAGAACTGCCTTCTTAAAAAAAAATTTGCTGGGTGAAGCTTGAAATTCAAAGATAGATTTAAATAAATGTTATTCACACTACTATCTAGGGGTAGTGGGAAGACCCACAGTAAATTTTTATAGGCAGTCCCAGTGTAGCTTTTGAACGTACAAGAAAATGAAAGAACAAAGGCCTAATTCTTTCTGAGTGCAACTTTTTCTAGGAGAAGATGCTGAATGATTCCTAAAGTGGGGCATTGTGCCCCTGAATTGAAGATGCAAAGAGATAGCCATATTCTGATTTCATAGGGTTGTTTGTATTAGTGCTATCAGGTCAACCAGATTCATGGAAGTAAAAGGCTTTGATGCTAATCTAGAAAGATGAGGGAGAGATGTCACCCATCCTTAGTTCATTGCTGCCTAGAAAACCAGACAGAACTGTATTTAGGCTGTGAAACCAGTGATAAATATTTTTATTCCTACTTGATTTCTTAACATTACTTAAATGTCATTTTAATTGTAATAAACTCAAATTAGGAAGAAGCTGAGAGAACAGAATTGAAAAGGTGTCTCCATGCCCTCCACTTAGATAAAAGAGATCCACCATAGTGTAGAGGCTTGAGGCTTATGCATGTGGGTTCAAGATGCTTGAGTTTATCCTGGCTCTACCTATTTCTTTTTTTGTGAGAGGAGGGGTAGGGGGTAATTAGGTAGGTTTGTTTGTTTGTTTTTTAATGGAGGTACTAGGGACTGAACCCAGGGCCTTGTACATGCTAAGCATGTGCTCTACCACTGGGCTATACCCTCGCCGCCTGGCTCTACCTATTTCTAATCCATAATTTTTCTTAAAGCCAAGTTTCTCATCTTAAAAACAGGCATGATAATAACACTTACCTCACAGAGTGGCTCTGAGTATTAAATAAGATGATATATATGAAAACTGCTTACTATAGAGCCTACTTAGTAAGAACTCAATGTATTTCAGCTGTCAACCTTATAATTACTATAGCATAAACTTGTCCTTTTAAAAAAAACATTTATTTTTAATATAATAGGGCAAATAGATAAAGTAAATAGATAAATAGTAAACAAAGAAGATTCCATGGGTTTCAATTACTTCAGAATTGGTTGTATGATCTTTAGGAACTGAATTATCTGTTAGTTGGATCATTGACTTATTACCATCAAGGTGAGACCACAAGAGAATTGTTTTCCTCCTCAAGACCAGAAAAAAAAGGAGATAGTCGTAGATGTCCTAAGTTTGCCCTTTGACTTGTGCACAAGAGAGCTCTTCTGGACTGTGGAAAACCAGGTCCTGGATTATTGAAGATGGGTTTCCACGGTAGGCTACTTTTCAGCTTTTGCGCAAGATAACAAAGCAGTTATTTGGAGGACATTTTTTCCCCACTTTCTGTCTTCCTGACCCTTTTTTTTAAACAATCCTTTTTATCTACATCTTATTTCTCACAGATTGTTGCTCTACACAGGTAAATGCGCGCATGCGCACACACACAAACACAATTAGACCTTCATTTAAGGAAACAAATAAAATTTCTTTTTTTTTTAATGTTCATTTTGAATTGTCTTTCATTTTCCTGTAATTCTGCCACATCATTCTTTGATGATTTACCAATTGATGGTATTTATTGAGTACTCTCACTAGGTTCTGTTAGTTGGGAATATCATGATCTAAGATTTCAGCTGTGTAATCTCAGTAATTAATATCTCTTCTCTTTGCTTGATAGTCTTTATTTGTAAATTTAGGTTTTTGGATTGAAAGAATTCCCTTTAACACTAGCATTCTGTCGTTCTGCAATATCCATCTTTTTCCCTCAGTAAATTTATTCAATTTTAGATGCCATTTAATTCCTCTAAACAATACTTTTGGTTTAACACAAAATTTCTGATATATAGCCAACTTTATATACCAAGATTCATGTTTACTTCATTGAAATAATGCTTCAAAAAGTCAAAGGCATTTTTTTGAACCAAAGTTGCAATTTATTTCCTTTGGTACCACACTAACCAACTTTCTCTTCATACCCATTTTCTTTCTAACATTGTAATATCATTATAATTTGAATAGAGATGCTGAGTAAATGGAAAAGAAAAGGTCTTCCTAGTTATGAATTTCAGTCAGGATGGTGGCACAGGTAACATGAATGTATATATTTTTTGTTTGTTTCATCAGGACTTGGTTGACTTAAAAGTAGAAATAAATATGCCTATCAGTCACCGGTGCAGTGCTGACAAGCAAATGTACAGGTCTGTAAGAAGTGGAAGACAGAAAACTCTTGGTTGAAATTAAAAACCAGGTTGAAGATATGGAGGTTCTGAATCTAACAGAGCTAATCAGAGACCCTACAGAGTCCTAACCTTAGTCCTTTCTTACCTCTTAATGTGTCTTGAAGTCCTTCATGATATATCTAAAGGCTTAATATATCCTTGCCTATCCTTTTGTTATTTTTAGCATTTTATTTTAGGTGAATTTCTTATCAGTTGAATTCTGATCAAATCTTAAAGTCTGTATCTTTTAATAAGAACATTAAGCCCATTCACATTTATGTTCTTGATTAAGATTGCTGATCTTTCATCTCATCACATTCAGTCACTTATTCATTCAATAAATATTTATTGGACACCTACTATGTGGCAGGCACTTACACTTCATGAAGCTTGCACTGTTTAAATATTTTGTTTAAATATTTTGCTACAAGTCATATTGTTTTGTTCATTTTTACTCTAGTGAATTGGAAGGTTATTAAAAAATATTTCCTTTATTTACAATATCAAGAATGAATCAACCTCTTATTGATGCTACTTTTAAAATGACAAATTAACTTGCTTTTTTCCTACATTTTCTGTTCTCCTCTATTTTTGTTGCTATAATCTTGGATTTAATTATTATCTAATATTATTGTTTTATTAATATAATTACATTCTTTCTCATACTTTTAATAATTTCTTTTGACAATTGCATTTATTTTATAAGAATACGAAAAATAATTCAGAATTAATTCTTTATGATACTTATTTTATTGTTCAACATCAGTTTTTTTATACCATGGTTTTCCATTTTAAAAAATTATCCTTAGCATTGCCAATGGACTGTCTTCTAATAATTTTTATAGTAAAAGTACATTTCTAGTATATTCTACAAACCCTTGCATGTCTGAAAAATTTTTGTTCTTGATCTCACATATAAACAATAGTTTGGCTGAATATAAAATTTTGTTGTGGGGAGTATAATCTTTTGCCATCAAAACTGCTAACAGTTCTTTTGACATGTGTAGTTATAAAAAAGTCTGATTTTTGTTGCCATGTAGTAACTGTTTTTCACTTGTATGTGAAAAAATACACACTTATATGTGAAAAACAGAGTTACTATGTATGTGACTGGCTGTTGGTCTCTTCATTTCTTTTGCAGAGAATTTGGTGAGTCCTAATTGATTTTGAAAACTTAAATCCTGCTTTAGACCAGAAAAGTTTTACTTACTATTTGATTATCACAAGTTCTTTCTATGTTTGGTTCCTTCCTTTTAAAAGTCCTATTTAGTGCATATTGAGTCCCCTGAACTCAGAAATCTATTCTTATTTTCACTTCTTTATCTAGGGACTTCTGGTAGAATTCTCAAGGTTGTTTTCTGTTTCTGCAATACCTAATTTTGTAGTTTGTTGTCTTCATTGCCATTTTTATTTCAGCTGAAGGTTTTCATTTTTGCACAATATTTGCTGATCTTAATTTGTTCCACCTTCAACAGTGCCTACCTCAGCACCATGGATGCAGTATCTTTGTGCATATTTCGAGAAATGTATTAAAGTTTTCTAAGATTTTTTTTTGCATTAGTTCTATTTCAAAACAAGTCTATTAGTTTATTACTTTGAGTCCTCAAATTGGGCCCGCTTTTGAACTATAGTGTCTGTTGGTTTTTCTATGTCTGCTTATTCTTAAGGAGGGAGTTTTCATTTTCCAACGCTCTGAGAAATTCTATAAGTGGCTCCTTGTACAAACATTTCAGACTCATACAAAAAGGAATTGAAAATTTAGATTTATTTTAGTTTTATTAAAATTCAGGGATGAGCAAGTAGACCATATACATGGGATAGCAAATTGTTTATTGATACTGAAGCATTAGGGGTACCTATATCTAACGTCAGATGAGGCTGAAAGCAAGCCAAGGAGCCTACACTTTTCTCATTCACCAAGGGCATCCACAGGGAACTACAGTAGAGTGATCTTTCAGAGCTGTGTCCGTCAGTGTGGAAGAAGAAAGCCCCGTGAAAAGGTAGCTTATTCTGTAACTTGGGAGATACATCTTGGAAGCTTGAAATACTCATTGCAGTTACAGCAGAAGGGAGGAAGCTGGATTTAAGAGAGACTTTAGGGTCAGAGATGACAGGATTGGGGAACTGCTTTGCTGGTAAGGGTGAGGAAGAGGGAGGAGGCCTCCTCAGGCCTCCTCAGGCTTCATTCCTGACAAGAACCCCTCTCTCCCTGGAATGCTATTACCTCTGCATGAGCCCACAGTTCCCTTTAAATAAGGAAGAGAACCTTCAGTGAAAGGCATTGAAAGTAATAGAATATGTGTAAGGATTGAGGGGTTCTGGTACCTAAAAAGAAAAGCCAGTTCAAGATTATTTGGGGAGCATAAGTAGAGATATGTTTGATTTGTTCAACAATTTTCTCTTAAGCAAACAGTTATGTCAAGCCCTGTAATGGGCATTGGAGACATTGTGGTGAACCACCACCCACTGTCCTCCTCCAAGGAATGGTGTTCTAAAGGGGGATATAAACAAGTCAACAGGTGAGTAGAATTAAGTATGGCATGTGCTTTGATAGAAGTTAACACAATGAGCTTGGGAAGGACATGGGACATTTCTCAGGAGGGGCAGGTAGGTTCTCGTGGGGAGAGGCAAGGAAGTTCTCTAGTGAGTGACTCTAAATTGAGATCTGAATTGAAGGAGAGGGATTGGGGATAGAACAGCAAATGTATATGTGGAGGCCTGAACGTAAGTGATTGAAGACGTTTCGGTGTTGTTTTGTGTGCTTATTTAAAAGTTATTCAAGTGTATGTAGGTCTAAATTGAAGTATCTTGTCAACAAACTGGAGTGTAAACTTTGTTAAATTAAGATTTTTAGAGCAGTTTTAGTTTCACAGCAAAAGTGGGTGAAAGACACAGAGATTTCCCATATTCTCCCTGCCCCCAAACATGCATTCCTCCCCCATTATCAACATCCCCTACCAGAGCAGTGCATTTATTACAACAGATGAACCTACATTGACACATCATAAGCCCAAAGTCCATAGTTTATGTTCCAGTTCATTCTTGGTTTGTACAGTCTATGGGCTTGGACATAATGACATGTGTTCAACATCATACCGAGTAATTTCACTGCCCTAAAAATTCTCTGTGCTCCGCCTATTCATTCCTCATCCCCCACCTACCGCCTCAGCTTCTGGCTACCACTGGTCTTTTTACTCTCCATAGTTCTGCATTTTCCAGAATGTCATGTGGTTGAAATCATAGTATGTAGTCCTTTCAGATTGGCTTCTATCACTTAGGAATATGCATTTAAGATTCCTCCATGTCTTTTCATGGCTTGAAAACCCATTTCTTTTTTAGCACTGAAAAATACTCCATTGTCTGGATGTACCATAGTTTATTAACTCATTCATGTACTGTAGGACATCTTGGTTGCTTCCAAGTTTTGGCAATTATGAATAAAGCTGCTGTAAACATCCATATATGCAGGTTCTTCTGTGAACATACCTTTTCAGCTCCTTTGGGTAAATTCCCAGGAGTATGATGCTGGATCACATGGAAAGAGTATGTTTAGTTTTGTAAGAAACTCCCAAACTGTCTCCCAAAGTTCCAGTACCACTTTGCACTCCTACCAGCAATAAATGAGAACTCTTATTTCTCCATATCTTTGCCAGCATTTTGTGTTGTGTGTTCCAAATTTTGGCCATTCTAATAGGTGAGTGAGGTATTTCATTATTATTTTAAGAATATTAAAGTGTTAAGAGTAGGAACTGTCCTGAAGGTTTTTGTTGTTGTTGTTGTTGTTGTTTTTTGTATGACCTTCACAGCAACATAGTCAATGCCTTACAGTTGCTAAATACTCAAGAAGTACTTAACAGGTTGTAGAATTTCATCACAAGATGGTACCTCAGATCATTTGACTAGCTCAACCTCCTTATTCCAAAGAAGAGAAAACCAAGTCTCTGATAAATTAAATGACTCACCCAGGACCACACAACCAGAGTCAGATGGCAGCCCAGTCTCCTGAATCCTAATCCAGGCCATAATCCAGTAATACCAAACCAGTGATTTCATGTGAGTCATCACTGATGCCTTTGCAATTTTCACATCTTAATTTTTCCTCTAT
This sequence comes from Camelus dromedarius, assembly GCF_036321535.1. NCBI lineage: Eukaryota > Metazoa > Chordata > Mammalia > Artiodactyla > Camelidae > Camelus > Camelus dromedarius. Next base: position 38,661,395 of record NC_087440.1, read on the forward strand.
AAAATAGAGATAATAAGCATTCTCTCATTTGATGAATAAAAACTAAAAATGATCATCACAAGGGCAAGGGCCATTGTGATTAGGAAATGTAGAAATGCTTACTAATACTATGAAGTACTATTTTAAACAGTATTTGAAATATGTGTGACAACAAACCAAGGCTCTTTTGGCATTGGAGTGCAGAGACTAACCATCTTGACATGCATCATCTCATTTCCAGAACTTTAGTCTCAGGAGTTCAACTCAGTACAGAGTTTGCTATCATTTTTCACCTTGTGTTTATGTTGTACCCCCATATGAGGAGCTTAAAGAGCTTTACAAACGTTAGCCCATTAATCCTCCCAAAACCTCTCTAAGACAGGATGGAGGCATAAATCATTACTCCTGTCTAGTAAAAAAAAAAAAGGGCCTAAGTTATCTCTCTTAATTTTACTGATGCTCTAAACTGTTGATTAAATCCTAACTTATACCCTGTACATTTAAAAAATATTTTCTTCCCCAAGGATACTTTTCTTTCTTTTTCAACTTTATGTCATGAAGATATGTGTAAAACCAGACAGACAGGCGCAGTGTAGAAGCACAGGGTAGGTGATAACCTGGGTTCCTCTTTCCCCTTATGCTCTCTTCATTTTCTAAAAATGTCCTTCTTTATTGCCCCTCAGTCGTGACAGGAGAAATGACTTTTAGGAATTGGAAGGATGTTTCAAGACCAATTCACTCTTTTATCTGTCAGCCAAGACCACCAGCAAGGGAGCCAATGGATATCCATTCAACCATGCCACTCTAACTCTCTATAAAACACTGGTGCAACAGACTTCAAAGCTTTACAACAGCAACAATGGAACTTAAATTTTCAGTCTTGTGTGCTTTGCTTAGGCGTGTGTTTCTCACTATGAAGGTATTTGGAGTTAGACCTTGAAGCTGTTAGAACATGACCAAGACATGAGTAGAATATAAGACCAAGCGAAGTTGATTCATGCAAATTGTTACAACAACACATTTGTCCAATTAAAGCAGTTGCCCACAGTTCAGGCCAGTGAAAAGGAAAATGAATAAAAATACGACAAAGTGAAACTAAAATTCCATCACTCCTAGAAGTTCATTGGAGAAGATGAGAGTCATCTTGCAACTGATCTGAGAAATATTTCTGAGTTATTTTGTTATTATTTTTTAAAAGACCATCTCAGATCACCATATGATATTTTTCATGTCTCATAACAGAATAGGATTATGCAGTAATCTGATGCCAGAAGATGGTAAAGGCTAGAGAATCATTAGAGAAGGAGTATTGAGGGCACATAAAAGTTACATTATTGGATGACTGGATAAAGAAGATGTGGTATATTTATACAATGGAATATTACTCAGCCATAAAAACCGACAACATAACACCATTTGCAGCAACATGGATGCTCCTGGAGAATGTCATTCTAAGTGAAGTAAGCCAGGAAGAGAAAGAAAAATACCATATGAAATCACTCATATGTGGAATCTAAAAAAAAAAAAACCCACAAACAAAGCATAAATATAAAACAGAAATAGACTCAGAGACATAGAATACAAACTTGTGGTTGCCAAGGGGGCAGGGGGTGGGAAGGGATAGACTGGGATTTCAAAATTGTAGAATAGATAAACAAGATTATACTGTATAGCACAGGGGAATATATACAAGATCTTATGGTAGCTCACGGAGAAAAAAATGTGACAATGAATATATATATGTTCATGTATAACTGAAAAATTGTGCTCTACACTGGAATTTGATACAACATTGTAAAATGATTATAAATCAATAAAAATGTTTTTAAAAGTTCCATTATTTACTCAAGATCACATAACTAGTTATTGTCAAAATAGGAGACAGCTCTAAGTTGTGGGGGTTTTTTTTCCCCTCAATCCAAGTTGCTTCTTAAATGTTCAGCTAAAACACCTTTATGCTTAAATTACTTACATTCGGCTTTGCTGCCAGATGAGGAGATAATGAGAGGACTACTCTCGTAATGTATTTAACCTTGTTTAGGGGAGCAGGCAGGAAAGAGATGTGGTATCTTTTCTCAGAAGAAAAGAAAACATACTCCTTTAAAAGGAAAATTAGCTTTGTTCAAGAAACTGCTCTCAAAAATTTCTCCTGGACCTCTGTTTTGTTTGAGCTATGGGAGTGTTTAAAGAATGAGGTTCTTATTGCATTTCCTTTTCACAAAGTTGTGGAATATTGCTTTCAGCTAAATAATCATTATAGCAATTTACCAGTGGGCTAATATTTAGTCAGTATCTCTCTACCACCTAATGTAATAGTTGAAGAATGTTTTGCTGTTATCTGTTAGTTAAACTTCTAAACGACCCTGAGAGTGTGGTTAGTATTACTGCACATCTGGGAATACTGAAAACTGGTGCAAAGGAGCCCAGTTGCCCTGGGCTCCCGCCACAAAAGCAAAGGAAGGAGTAGAGAAGCAAATTCCCAATGGTCCAAACCCACAGGAAAATGTCCGATTTATTTTAGGTGCTATGAAAATAAAATCAGAAATAGGAAGTTTATAGAGCTGTCTATACCTTAGCCTCTTCCAGGTCAGGGAGGAGTAAATGAAAAAAACAGAAGGGTCTTTCTAATGTTGACTTTTTGTCCCGGATATCATTTTCCTCCTTTTTAGTGGTGTTATTCCCCATAGCTTAACTTTCTTCCTGCATTCTTGTTGTGTCCCTGGAGTTCTTGAATTCATTTACTTCCCATCTGTACGACTCTTGACTAACAGTAATACTTCCCTAAAATACCAATTCCTAGCTGTTATGCTTCAAATAACACACTGAGCTTTGTGAAGAGTTCCAGGAGTGGCTTCATAGGAAATAAAGAGTAAGTTAGCCAGAGATAAGTCTGAAAAAATAAGGTTTGACGGAGGAGACGGGTGAAGAATAGCCAACTGTGTATGGATGAGAGAGTTAGAAAAATACCATGCAGCAGAGTTGGCTGATTCATGAGACTAATTAGTCCAATAATCTGTCCTCTTTTCTGTGGTTCCACTTATCCCTGGGAATTTCTGTTGCATCTTCCTCATTCCTGTATTCTCTTGCTCCTTCCTAAAGCTATTTCATTCCTCAGGTGGGGTCTTTATGATGATTCTTCTTTCACTGAGTTAGCCTAATGGGTGTATGGTGCTGTACTTTGTCATATAGAATTCTTCCTTTCCTTTCCTCAAGACTTTCATGGATATTCCTTCAATCTGGCCATTGAAAACAAGACTCCTTAAAGGCACAGATGAGTTCAGGTAGTTGAGATCAATAGATAATCTAGAGAAGAAAATCACCTTCATCCATTCTCCAGAATTACTTTGAAATGATTTCCATGGGATCAGTAAGAGATTAAAAAGCACAGTAGGTACTGCAAACAGATTTCAAAATATAATAAGGCAAAAATAAATGGCAATTAATGCCTTATCTGCTTATGAAAAGAATGATTGTGGGATTTTTAAGAAAAGGTATTTTGTAGCATAATGGCTAAGTTGCATTTATATCCAGCACTATTTCCCACTTACTGCTAAAAGTTACCTTTCCATAATTGCAGACTAGTTTAGCATCTTAACAATAATGGACATGTTTTTAAGAGATTATTGCCAAGGGACATTCTTTATTCCAGGGAGACTCTGTAACAGATACCAGCATTTTAGTAATGATACAAGCAATCTGTAAGCTATTATAGTTTTCTTTAGAGTAACTTAATCTTCATATTGTTCTATATGTCTGGAATTTTAATAGTGTTTTTAATTTAGAAAAGGAAGTATATAACATATTTCTAATTACTTGGGAATATGAACCAAGCACATGACCACTGAGCTTGATTCTTAAAAACAAACATATTTAAAAGTACTTAACCTAGTGTAGGGGAAGTCACAAAGAAATTAAGGAATGCCACACAGGGATAACGGTAGCTTTCATGGAATAACAGTGGGAGAGTCTTCATTTTTAGAATAGTTATAGTAGTTTGGTCCACAGCTAAAAAGTAGCTAAGAGGAATAGAAATACTTCTTTCCAAATATAATTCATGTTTTTAAACAGATGAAGGTACAATCAGTTAAAAATGAATATAAGTGTTTGTGTTAAAAGAATGATTCATTTTTCCCTTGATGACACCATTCATCGAAGGGTGTCCGAGAGTTTATAGTATTACTAGTCCTGGTGGCCCTTAATGATTCACCTTGATTGGTGAGGATACTAGATTGCAAGAAAAAGTAAGATCTTTTTCTAGGTCAAAAGTCAGGCTATTTAGGCCATGGAGGTCAAGATGATTGATCTTTGAACTGCATTTATCTGCTGCCTGAACAGAAGGGAGATGATTTTTATTTAAAATGAATGCATTCACTGAAAATATTTTTATTTTAAATGGTTAAAGAATCATTTAGTGTTCGAATCTAGAGTCATATTGTCATGTACAGTTTAAAAACTATTTTGGCACACATCCCAGACCCTCTTCCAGGAGCCAGTAGAGAAGTGCTTGGTGAATCAATTCAGGGGGCTTTAATGCTATTTTTAAAATCTAACTTTTACATTAAATAAACCAGTTTGTTATTTTGAAAGAAGTTATAATCTACTTAAAACTGTCATTCTCTGTTTCTGACTTGCAATTAGATGGTATTTCCAAAATGTCAGACCTAGATTCTGCTTCTACCGTCACCATAATAAAATGTGACAGCCAAGATATTATATCAATACCTTTTCCATAATTAGCAATAAGGATCCTGCCAAGGGTTAACTAGAAAAGTTTTATAAATGTTTTTTCTACAAATGGTCCTGAAGGCAGTATTATGCTTCTAAAATCTGCTAATGTAGCAAAAGACTCATGACAACCAGGAGACAAATCTATGAGCAAAACTGTTTGGAGAGAATAGTTTTGTAGTGTGTGATGTATGGTATGTAAATGAGCTTATTAGGACTCTCATCTATTTTATTATTGGTGACCAATTTAATAGAGGCATTTAAAAAACAATATTTCTGCCTGACTCTTAGAAATGAAGAAGATGCATTGATATAATTGAGAGCAAATGATTGCATGTCGTGCCATTTAATCATGTCATTTTTCAATTGCTATTTTTTGCACTTCACTGCATGCTTATAGAATATTTAGCTTCAATATAGATTAAGTCCCAGAGTTTGCAACTGAGCTGAGTTCCTATATTGGCTGATGTAGTCTTTTAAGTTTGAAATCAGTTAAAATACAAAGTTGTCTTTTGTTCATGTTTTCTTTAAAATATGCAGGTCATCATTCATACCTCACCTGAGGTGTTTTAATTTTTTTGATGTTCTGAAGAAATACTCCTTCACAATTCCAAGTTGGAAATTCTTACTTGCAGTATTTATACATTACATATAGTTAAGTTAAGCACATAATTGGCTCAAGAATGGAGCTGTCAGGACCAACATATCTGCTGACCCCTTGCTGGAAACTATGATAATCATTTGCCTAATGAATGCTTCTTACTTTTGTTAAATCTTTTCTTTATTATTTACATAATTTACATCTTTCTTAAAAAAAGAGATTATCTCCCACTGTCTGCCATAATGTGAGGTCCTTAAGGGCAGAAAGTTTCATCTGTTTTGTTCACTGATGTATCTCAAACACTGAGAACAGTGCCCTTTATAATAGGTGTTTAATAAATATTTGTTCAATGAATGAATTAGTATTTTTTCCACCTCTGCTATCATAACCACCCTGCATAGATTTTACTAATTCTTATTATATTTGCAGGTCTAGGAATGAGTATAAGATAGACCCCTGACAGGTTTACAGAAGAAGTTGTTGGCTCTTTTTATCAACAGTAACTTTGTGGCTATGGTCACTTTTGGTTAGAAGTCAAGGGCAGAGATAGTCTGAAAATGTCGAATTTTACAAGCTTTTTCAGCTTTCTTATGAAAGGCGGTGTAGCATAGTGTTTTCATGAATTGACTCTGGATTCAGGTTGCGTGGGTTAAAATCCTTTGCTGCTTATTAACTGTGTTATCGCTGGTCAGTTACTTAACTTCTCTGTCTCCATTTTCTCGTTTGTAAAGTAGGTATATGACAGTAATATATATCTCAGTGTGCTGTTATGAGGGTTAATGAGTCAATACATATAAAATACCGAAAAACTGCGTAGCACACAGAAACATACAAAAAACATTTGTCATTATTATAGAAGATTGTGAAAATAACTAAGAAAATACTGCTAAGAATAGTGCTCTAGCAATTAATAAGACTCAGTGATTGTTGGTTATTTTGCATTCAAGTAAATCTTGATTAAATATTTGAAGACAGCATAACATTATTTTTATTTAGTATTGGTTCAGATACATAGTCAACTCAGAATCATCCTTAGTAAAGTACATGAAGTGTATTTGAATTGTCAGATCTCTCATTCTTGTACAGATACTAACAACACAATAGATTCAATTTTTTAAGCTGTATATGATTATATATGAAACTGCAATAATCAGACTTAACATTCTTCAACTTCCTCATTTTCTTCAACTTCTTTTCCAGATCCATACTCTTCTATGAGTATTTTTGTTTATGTTTTATGATGTTTCTAGAAGTTAGGACAGCACTTTTAAAAGGGACTGCATTATTTTTATGACATTGCAGAATGTTTTCTGTCTTGACTGAGATTTATAGCTTTGCAGTTATAACTCTATCCCAGGAAATTTTATAGCCATTACTTTGAAAAATAAATAAAGGCTCTGTTTGCATTTGTATTAAACTGCGTCAACCCCTGGTTGCAGAACCATGATGACTGGATGGCTTTAGTAATAGCACAGGGTTTGTTGTCATGCCACACCCTAAAGGAATGGTACATTATCTGATTATGTCATCAGTTGTGCGGTTGACAGTATATACCTGATCTTATGAAGAGATTTCTTTTTAATTACAGTTTCATTGAGATATAACTCATGTGCCATAAAATCTAATTTCAGAATGCCTTTACCATCCTGAAGAGAAACCCCCTACCCATTAGTGGTCACTCCCTATTCCCCCTGACTGCAGCCCCTGAACACCTCTGACATACTTTCTCTTTCTATGCATTTGCCTATTCTGGCCATTTCATATACGTGGATTCATACAACCAAGGGCCTTTTGTGTTTGGCTTAGTTCACTTAGCATAATATTTTCATCCATGTTGTGGTATTTATCAATACTTCATTCTTTTTTACTACCAAATAATATTCTATTGTATGGATATGCTACATTTTTTAAATCAGTTAATGCACTGGTATATGTTTGGGTTGTTTGTACTTTGTCTTTACCTTTCATTGATTTCTCTAATTTTGAGTAGCTGAAGTTTGCTCTTTACAGCCAGATTACAAGCTCTTAAGAACAGGCATCACATCTTATATGCCTCTTATCCAGCAATGCCAATCCTATGATGTAAAGTATGGTATTTGGCATATAACTGATACCCAGTAAGTGTTTATTGCTACATGAATTATCATTCACATGACCTTTGCCAACTTTGCCCCCAAAATAATGATTCCGAACCAACCAGTCAAAAGCATCTTCTGAAGAATCATAGAGGTGCCAGTATAGCATCTCATTTTCCCCACCTGCTGTACATTCTTATCAGACCATGGCTTCAGACATTAACATTACCTGCATCTAATGCCTTGTATCTTACAGTCATCATGGTTTTGTTTTACTATATAAACTTTCTGAGAGCAAAGCTATTTAATTTAGTATAATACCAAATATGTTAGAGTTATTAATTATTAAATGACTTACCTAATAAAAATAACCAAAAAGAGTAAAATCCCTAAATATGGTATTCAAAAAACCTAACATATCAGCATTCTTAATAATTACATTAAAATTCTGGAGATTATCAAGCAAAACTAATAATATAAAATTATCACTGGTTTTGAAAAGATTTACTAATTGATTGATTTTTTTTTTTTTTTTTAGCCATTTAAGAAGAATTTTAAAAATAACTGATCACAATGGTTATGGTCCTTGGGTTCTTGGTTACAAGTGTGAGTCCAGAATCAGAACTTATAACTTCCATTTTATACTTCTAAGAAAACTATTCAACTAGGTTAATTCTCTTGTCTGAAAAACTTAAGTTCTTCTGTTTTCTGTAGACCAGTGTTCTCAAACTTCAGCATGCATTGTAATCACCTGTGGAGCTGGTTAAACCATGACTCATTGGGGCTCACCCCAGAGTTGCTGATTCAGAAGATATGGGGTGGCACCAGAGAATCTGTGTTTCTAACAAGTTCCCAGGTAATGCTGAAGCTGCTGGGCCTGGAGAACACACTGAGAACCTTTGCTATCGAAAATTTGGTTCCATGTAGCAGACTAAGAGAAGAAAATTGCCCACTTCATGAAATTAAAATGATAAAATACAGAAAATGCAAAAAAGAAGAAAAACACATGAAAAAGTATAGGAAACTCTTGCAAGAAGGACATGGAGCTATCTAGTTTTATATGATCCTCTATAAACTAGAAGAACTTACCTGTCTTTTCAGTTTTCTCCTTTATCTCTCTATATTTCCTCACTCCAAGTATATTGAAGGCAGGTACATATCACATATATATGTAGATTGAAACTTCTTTATTGTGCTTGCCACACAGAAGGCATATTCCATAGATATTGTTAAACAATTGATTCAGCTAGAAGATCCATCATAAATGAAATTGCTTCATAAGTGATTTTTTATTTGGCAGATTACCTGAAGCCCCACCACTTTGTTCATATTGGCCTACCTAGTGATGTTACATTACCTGCTGGATAAAATTATGTAAGAGATATGGAGACAGATTGCTTTGGAGTTTGTCAGCTAGATTTTTTTTTCCTCTCTGCTTTAAACAGATACTTGGTTTTTTTGGTTTTTTGTTTTGTTTTTTTCATTTCATTTCATCTTCCTCCTTGTGTCTCTTTTCTCTATTTAGTTCTTACATTTTACTTATTGTACACTTTGGCTTATGGTCTAATTGTAGTTCTTTAATTGTAAGCTTATTATATCCTTGTGTGATAGTAGATGACAGCATTGTTTAATGTACCTTTGGCTCTTGAACAACATGTGTTTGAAAAGTGTGGGTCCACTTATACTCAGAATTTTTTCAGCAGTAAATACTACAATACTATATGATGGGTGGGTTGGTTGAATTCACAGATGCAGAACTGCAGATACAGAGGAACCATGGATTAAGTATAAATTATAATCAAATTTTTTATTGTGCTGAGGGTCGGCACTCCTACCCCCTCCATTGTTCAAGGACATATAAGTACATATAATCTGTATATAAGTACGTATAATCATTCTATGCAATATGTGTGCATATATACATATATTTAATATATAATGAAGACTGAATTATCAGTTTTGGAAGTCTTCCTTCAGTGGTGTTAAACTGCAGCCAATACCAGGAAAATGTTACAACACAGTTCCATAATCTGAGTGGTTTAAACAGTCAAAGAAGTTCATAGAGCAAATCAGGAAAGGAGAAAAAAACCCAGATAAACCAAATACACCCCTTTGTATCATCATTGGTGAATTAAAAATCAGATTGACGGTTTATAAATATAAAACAAAAACATTCAGCCTGTTGGCAACTCTCTTGTAGCATGTCCAAAAAGATGTGTTTAGATTATTGGAGAGCTGATTGTTTTAAAGGAAAAAACAACTTAGAAGTTTTGATTTTTACTTTTTTACACTTCTCAACTTCTATAACAAATCTGCTTTTTTAGTAACATGAGGAAACTGAATAGAAATGTAAAATAAGTAAATAAAATAGGTCATTAGAAAATTACAAGTAGCACAGCAGGAGGAAAGGGAACTCTCCTATGCTGTTGGTGGGAATGTAGTTTGGTACAGCCATTGTGGAAAACACTATGGAGATTCTTCAAAAAACTCAAAATGATCCAGCAACCCCACTGCTGGACATATATCCAGAGGGAACTCTAAGTCAAAAAGATACATGCACCCCAATTTTCATAGCAACACTGTATACAATAACCAAGACATGGAAACAACCTAATGGTCTATCAAAAGATGATTGGATAAAGAAGCTGTGGTATATTTATACAATGGAATGCTACTCAGCCATAAAAAATAATAAAATAATGCCATTTGCAGCAATATGAATGGACCCAGAGATTGACATTCTAAGTGAAGTAAGATAGAAAGAAAAATACCATATGGTATCATTCATATTTGGAATCTAAAAAAAGAAAAAGAAGATGCTAATGAACTAATCTACAAAACAGAAACAGAGTCACAGATACAGTTAAACAATCTTATGATTACCTGTGGAAAGGGTGTGGGAAGGGATAAATTGGGAGTTTGAGATTTGTAAATGTTAACTACTATATATAAAAGTAGATAAAAATTTCTTCTGTATCATGCAAGCAACTGTATTCAGTATCTTGTAACCTATAATGAAAAAGAATATGAAAACAGATATACGTATGTATATGTATGACTGAAACGTTACGCTACACAGCAGAAATTGATATATTGTAACTGACTATACTTCAATTAGAAGAAAAAGTAACACACCAAACTATATTCCAACAATTAGATTCTGAAGTGATACTAAGACAATGACCTCCATACTATCAGAAGTAACTTTGTAGGGAAAAAAATGCCTAAATATTATCGAATAATAACTAAATACAGAAGCATCTGGAATCTTTCTCTTAGACATATTGATGATTAGCTGTTTATCTTTCTTTTTAAATTTTCTTTCCCACTTCCTGTCTTTATACTTTTCTAGGAAGGCAATATGACTATGCTTAGGGACCAACATGATCTCATTGGGTATCAAGGAAAATGCTTCGAAATTGGCAATAATGAAAAGCCTTCCAAACTTTTCTGTTCCTTACTTACTTTTTCAGCTGCTTTACTCTCTCTTTTCTCCAATATGCTGGGTACTCCCCATGTCCTAGGCTACTTGCTACTGGACCTTCAGTCCTTATAACCACATCCGCCCAACTTGGACCCAATGGCTCACATTGTTCCCCTGAAGATTTCACAACTCTTCCAATACGAACTTGCACAAACTCCTTTTTTAAGCCTCCATGCCTGAAACAATGCCTAGCAGATACAAAGTGCAACACACATTTGAGGAGGTTTGAGAAGCAGTGACGAGTTTCTCTCATTTCTATGCCTTACTTAGATTACTTAGCTTGGGTTTCTGCTTAAAGGTACTTTTCTCTGAAAATGTAAACCAAAAATAGTTATAATAATCATTTTGTTCTTAGGAAGTTATATTTAACATTTCCCTGTGCATAGTTTATCATGGAAATAATGTGAACTACTGATTCTAAGAAACATTGCCAGCAAATGCACTGATTTTATTTAGTATGTGTTTGTGATTATAAATAACTATGTATATTTTAATGGTTGCCATGGAAACCCATTTATGTAGAAGAATGTTATTTTATCAATTATCTTTCTTAGATATGGAAATGTATACTGAAAAATACCTTGGCCATGTAAAATTCTCAATGTTTCCCTCCTTTTTAAAGTAGTATTATTTCCAAAGTGTGCATATAGGGTAAATTATTCATCTAGAATGTAGACTAACTTATTTGGATATTTAAAATTTTTTAAATTACAGAAAAAGATACAGAAATCAGATATTGCATGTCAGCAGTTTTTTAAAAAGAGCCTACAGTTTTAAAACCACCTGGGTAGACTGTCGTTAAGATGTGGGGTGGGAATCATCTGGATACGTAAATACTGGACCTAAACTCTAGATACTTATAAAAATTTATGGCCAATCACCTTTATGAAAATTTCTCTAGCAACCTCACATGTCCTGTTTCAGAACTCTGAAAACACCTGCGAGGTGATTGAATCCTACTTGGGCTACTTTGTAAATGTGACCTATGCTATATGACTATGGCTATGCTAACATGTCTCTGGTGCCAACCATGGCAGGTTTTCATTCGGTAAGACACACTGGGGATTTTTGTTGGCCTGAGGAATACAGTTGTTATTTTCGTCAACCTAAAACGGAATTTTTGTAATATCCAGTTTAATGGCGTGTAAACATCTCTTTTGATTTTTCTAGTCCTTTATTTATAACAAATTAAGAACAAAACAAAAATCCCTCAAATCTTCAATATTTATATTCAGAGAACTCATTTGAACCAATTTGTTAGCTATATTATTATTTCTAAGTGTTTGATTTTGAGCCACAAGTTGGCAGGTATTAAGTGGGCTTGATGGTTTGACTTGCCCTACAGTTGTCCTAGAGCAAGAGAGCAAATTGAAGGAAGGATGTGTGTGTGTGTGTGTGTGTGTGTGTGTGTGTGTGTGTGTGTAATAGAGAGGGAGGGTGCCTGTGGGCAGGGGCAGTCAGCAGGATTGGAGGAGGAGATGGAAACAATGCCTGTTGCTTTGGTAGACCGTCAGGTTTTATCTTTGGATATTTAGGGGTTTCTTCTCATTCAGCATTGAACAAATGAATAGCACCAGTAAAGAAATTTGTCAGACCTGGTGGTTCTGTCAGAAGTTATATAGGAAAATAGTAATGAACCCTAGGAAAATAAATAAGGGTAAGTTCAGGAAACATAACTAAAAATGCTGCCCTGGTATAAATTGAATAATAAAATTCCTAGTCATATTTTGCTATAAATAGAGGTTGGGAATTTGTCATTGACCTTATTTAAAATGCAGAAATATTAAAGGTATTGGGTTCTCTTATTACAGAAATAATAGAATTCCAGCTATTACTAAGTTAGGGTCATTTAAATGGCTATAGCATGTATTATATCAATAAGTGGAACATCTGTATGAAGCGTCCACCTGCTGATCTACCACCATTCCATGCACATTTCAGTGAACCGCAGTTAATCATTTTAAGACTTCTTCTAATGAAGCCTTATCTAGATTAACATTTTAAGCACAAATACTTTTAGGCATTAAAACTCTAGCACTAAATGAAATTGCATTGTCTTGTTTACCCTTGTTGATTAATAAGCAATCTGTTAACTGTTAGAACAGTCCAATTGTGGCAGTAGAAGGAGATTAGTAATTCAGTGATGTTTATGGATATAATCATCATTTCTCCTGAAGGCTTTGAATTAGAATATCACTTACACACTATCCGTAGGCAAGGAAAAGATATAATATTTTTAGACATGTGTACCCACTATTTCGTTTGAATCGTTCAGCTTAGGGTCACTGCAGCAATGCAAATGCTTCTGGGGCAAAGTGTTATTTTGATGCATGCATATTCTTCTTAAATAGTGTGAATGCCTATTAAAAGAAACACAGCAACTAACAAATAATGCAGTAATAATCCAGTATCCCAATTTCTGCTTTCAGAATGTTATTGTTTTGTTAATCAAAATTTCGGAAAAGAAATGTTTCTTATCCTTTTTTTTTCCCCCAAATAATAGCTGTTATATATCAATTTTTTTTCTCTGCAATCTTATTTAACATATTCCTAGCCAGTAGAAAACTAAACTTTTGGCTCCAAAGAATCTAGGAGTAAATTTGGAAAACTTCGTTTCGTTTTGGAGGACTTTTTTGTTTTTTGTGTTTCCTATGACCTTGAATCAAAGCATGTCAATCTGTTTGGCATTTACATGACCTTAATAATTTATTTCATTAAGTTAATCACCTAGATGTCAAGGTGGGACCCAACATTTTAGATGTAGAAATCAGTAAAAAAAAAAAAAAAAAAAAAAAGGAATGAGATGCAGCGAAAATCCATTGGCTTTAGTTGAGTATCTGTAGATCCCCAATCTAAAGGCAACTCCAAAGTCCTCCTGTCCTACTGTTCATAGCTGAGCGTTATCACCACAACTTGAAATTATGATGGAAGAGGGTGTTTCATGTTTTAGGGAACTCTGCCCTATAAACACTCATAAATTGGTCCCTCTTTCTGTTGTAGTCCCTCTGTCGTGAAATCAAGCAGCGACGTCGCGGAGTGGCCTCTGTCCTGCGATTATGCCAACATCTTCTGGATGACCGGGAGACCTGCAATCTGAACGCAGACCACCAGCCCATGCAGCTGATCATTGTAAATCTTGAAAGAAGGTGGGAAGCCATTGTCATGCAAGCCGTCCAATGGCAAACACGGCTACAAAAGAAGATGGGAAAGGAATCTGTGAGTGATGATTTCTTTTTTAAAGCATAATGCATTCTCGTTTTTTTCTCAGAAAAAGAAATTCTTTCAGGGCTTGGAAAAATGTGTTTATCTTACAAATGGTTTTGCTAACTAAAAGGATACTATCTCCACCCACTAAAAGAAACTCCATTTATCGTAACACAGAGATTCATTTGCCTGCTAATAAGATGCATTTTAGTCTCATTTCTTTTTAAAAAATCATATGGAGACTTTGCTTAACCTTACCAAACTAAGCCATTAATTCATTCAATCATTCCTTCACCAACAATATTCATTAATCATACAATACCCTACGAAGATTTTGCTAGGAGGGGGCTTACCACTCTCAGAGCATATGGAGCAGTGTGTATGCTCTGCAGACAAGGCAATCAAGTAAAGTATGCTGTTTACTCTTCTTTACATAAGATGAATTAACACTGTCCACATATAAAATAATCTCCCTTGTTCTTGCTTAGAGCTCCTTCTGATAGAGTTGCATTGCTGAAAAGTAGCAAGTTTCTTCTTAGAGTTCTAATGCAGTGCTCAAAGAAAATTTTAAGAATTTTCCAAATTGGCTGTAAGTTCAAGCTGTTGCTAGATGAAGGAAATATATGTAACTAGAGATGTTTTATTATAATATAGAATACATCCTTGTCCAGAGAACCTTCGTATCCTTTAAGGGAAGGAATTTATTGATAAAAAGATTGCATTCCCCAAATGACCTCAAAGTCAGTGTCTGTTAGTTGAAGGCCTAATTCTCATGTTTGACTAACATAAACGAGATACAAACATATGTACATACATATAATGGAATGTTTTTCTTGTATATTTATATTATCAGTTCTATGTCTTTGAAAGTTCAAGATTCAAAATTGAAAAATCAAATGTAATAATCTTACCACTGAAAAACAGGCTTCTATGAATTCTAATTTTAACAAAGCCTTAATCTTTGCTATCTGATGTATTTGGCATTGGAGACTGGGAACAGAAGGGACAATGAATCAGTAAGCCTTCTCTCTTTTTCATCTGTAGTTATGTTGAGTCTAGGGGGTGATTTTATCCTCAGTAGTTCACTGTAATTGTTTTAAGCTGAAGTTGTTCAATTTCTTGAGACTTCCAAGTTATTACCAGTAATCAGATTCTATATAATTGGATGTCTTTTTATTGAAATGACCTGTTTGTTATGAAGCTGTTTAGCTTCTAGAGTCTTGTCTTTTCATTTCTTTTCTTTTCTCTTATTTCTTTTCTTTTCTTTCTTTCCCTTCTTTTCTTTTCTTTTTCTTTTTCTTTGAGTGTTTGAAGGGGTAGAATAGGTTATTTTTAATTCTATAGTTTGGAACCTCTAAGCATGGTAATGGCCATAATAAAATTTACACAAAAAACAATGCACCTGGAGAAGCTCTAGCATTTTGGAAGCATTCAGACTGCTTTGGAGGCGACTAAAATAGGTTTCTTTGGAGATGTGTTTGGAACTGTATGCTCAGGGATGCAGGACTAGATCTCTTCAGACGAGCTATAGACATTTTTATTGTCCTTCTGTGGTAAAGGTAAGCTTTAGCTTTGAAACCCTGGCTGCTTCTTTAGAGACTCAAGCTGCTACAGAGAGGTAGATAAAAACTGCAGATAGAGAAAAGTCTCCCCTTTTCTTTAAGTTGGCTGCTGAGTGTGTAGATTTCTTTGGAATGGTGAAGGGAGCAAATAAGGTCCTCTGTGCTAAACAAGGTTGAAAATCACTTGAGAAAGGGATAGAAGAGTAGAACAGCACTGATGCCAACAATTCAAAGAGCACAGTGTACCTCATTAAGCTGGACATCTTCCTTACTTCTGATGTCTGTTGATTGGGTATAGTCCAAGTTGCTTTAATGGGCAAACAGGTACCTCACCAAGGGAGGCTGCCTTTGCAGAGAATCAGAAGCCTCTAAGTGGTCTGTTTGCTGATGTCCTATGTCCCCACTCCTATGCTATCCCCTTTTGTGCACAGGGACTTTCACTGCTATATTTCCAGGGCCTGGGACATCTTGCATATAGTAGATGTTTAATAGACATTTGCTAAATGAATTAATACATGCTTTCACTTAATAAATTTTGTTTCATTTCAGCATTTGGTTTAGAGTTACTGTATCTGTATTAATTTTCAATGTTCATTTTCTCACAAAGTGGCTTTGAGTGTTATGTTTATATTTGAATGTTTCACCTTCATGAGACCACCAAGAAGATGCCTTTTAACTTTTCTTCTTTCTGATAGGGTCAGTTTTTCTAAGTTCTAAAATATAACGTGAAGTCCCCTGTGGTATATTCTCTTTCTTCAAATTTGGAAAATTTTGGCCATTATTTCTTCAAAAATTGCATGTCCCTCTGTCCTTTTTTAGGGATTCCATTTACATATATATTAGGCTGCTTCAAGTTATCTCACAGCTCACTAATGCTATGTTTTTGTCTTTTTTCCCCTCTTGTTTCATTTTGGATAGTTTCTGTTGCTATATTTTCAGGTTTATGAATTGTTGCTTCTGCAACATCTAATTGGTTGTTAATACCATCCAATGTCTTACCAGTGTATTTTTCACCTCAGTTATCATAGTTTTCATCTGTAGAAGTTTGATTTTAGACAGATATATTCAATGTCTCTACTTAGTAAGTTCAACATATTTTGTACCTTCTTGAACTTATGGAATGCAAGTAAAATGACTTTTAATGTTCTTGTCTTTTGATTCTATATTCTGTCATTTCTGGATCTGTTTCTATTGATTAACTATAAACCCGCAGATCCAGGATGTCAACAAACCTTAAGCACAAGAAACATGTAAAAAACTACACCAAGGGACATCCTATTTAAATTGATTAAAACCAGTGATAAGAGAATATCTTCAAAGCATCTAGAGAGAAAAAAGTTACATTCTATGCAGAAGAATAAGAGGAAAGAGTTATAGCAGACTTTTTTTTTCAGAAATAATGCAAGTCAGAAGACAGTAGAATAGCATCTTTAAAGTACTGGAAGAAAATAACCCAGAATTCTATACACAGAGAAAATATCATTCAAAAAGGAAGACAAAAATAAAGTCTTCAGATACCAAAACCTTAAAAAAACTAGCAGCAGCAGAATTTCACAGATGTTAAGGGAAATCTTTTCAGCTAAAAAGAAAATGAAATCAGTAGAAACCTGAATCCACACAAAGAAATGAAAAGCACGGAAATACTGTGTGGGTTAACATGAAATGTTTTTTTCATACTATTGAGATATCTTTAAATAATAATAGGTTGTTTAAAGCAAGATAATAACAATGTATTATGGGATTCATAACACATGTAGAAGTGAAACATATGACAATAATATCACTAAGGCCAGGAAATGGAACTATATATTGTAAGGTTCTTATATTAAGTATAGTGGTATAGTATCACTAAAGATCGAGAAAAGAAAATGTATACCATGACTCTTTAAAACACAAGAAGCTATAATAAATAGGCCAACAGAAGAAGGGAAATGAAATCATTTTTAAAACCACATACAATGCAGAAAAAGAGGAAAAATGGAAATAAAGAACAGATGTAATAGAAAATTGAACCATCTGCATCAATAATTCTGTTAAATATAAATAGACTAAAACTCCAATTAAAAGGCAATAATTAACAGACTGCACATAAAAAGCAAGACTGAACTATATATTGCCTATAAAAACCCATTTTAAGTATAAAAAGCAATTATGTTAAAAGAAAAGGATAGAAAAATAGATATTAAGCTAACAATCAAAAGAGAGTTGAGGTAGCTATATTAATATTAAACAAATTGGAATTCACAGAAAATAATATTATAATGTATAAAGAAGGATATTTCTTAATGATTAAGATGCTAATTAATCAAGAGGAGGACACAGCATTACTAAATGTGCTCTAATAACAGAATTTACAAATTCATAAGTCAGAAACTGATACAACTGCAAGAAGATGAGAACACACAATTTGGAGCAGAGATTCCAACACCTTTTCTTAATAGTTGATAGTACAGGTAGACAGAAAATCAGTAAGAATATTAAAAAAAAATTGAATCACACCTTAAAACAACTTGACCTACTTGACATTTCAAACATTCTATGCAACAATAGGAGAATATTCATTCTTCTCAACTGTACACAGAGCATCTACCAAAAATGGACTCTTCTGAGCGATAGAACAAGCAAATTTAACAAATTTAAAAGTATGTGTATTTCACTCTGTTCTCTGACTATGATGAAGTTACTTTAGAAATAAATGTTAGAAATACATTGGGAACATCCTCAAATATATGGAAACTAAACACTAACACACTTACATACGACTCCTGGGACAAAGAAGAAATGAAAAATGGAAGTTAGAGATTATTTTGAACTGAATAGAAATAGGAAAAAATACTAAAATTTGTGCCAATCAAAATTTGCCACCAAAATGCACTAGCTAGAGGACAAATTAAACACCAAATAAACAGAAAAAAGAAAATAATAAGGAGCTGAGCAGAAATTATTGAAATTGAAAATAGAAAAAAATCAGTGAGAAAAAAGCTGCTTTTTGAGATTAATGAAACTAAAAAAACTGTAGCAAGACAGATTAGGAAAAAAGGAGAAAAGAAACAAATTATTATAAGAAATGAGACACACAGCACTACAGATTCTGCTAATATTAGAATATAAAGGGAATGTTATGAATAATTTTATGCCATTAAATTCAACTATTTAGATAAAATGGGCAAATTCCTTGAAAGTTGTAAACTATCCACATTTACTCAAAAAGAAATACAGAACCTGAATAGCTCCTCATCTGCTAAGTAATTTGAACCATTAATTTAAAACCTCCTTACAAAGAAAAATCTAGATGGATGGCTTTATGAGTGAATTCTTCCAAATAGTTAAGGAAGAAATAGTACAAATTTTATGCAAAATCTTCCAGAAAATTGAAAAGGAAGAAATACTTCCCAACTCAGCATTACTCAAAGACGTTATAAGAAAACTACAGACCAATATCCCTCATGAATATAAACAGATTCTTAACAAAATTTTATCAAGTAATTAACAATATAAAATAGATACATTATGACCATGTGACGTTTAGAAATGGAAAATTAGTTTGACATTAAAA
The DNA here is from genome assembly GCF_036321535.1 of Camelus dromedarius. Taxonomy (NCBI): domain Eukaryota; kingdom Metazoa; phylum Chordata; class Mammalia; order Artiodactyla; family Camelidae; genus Camelus; species Camelus dromedarius. The sequence continues at coordinate 38,680,581 of NC_087440.1, forward strand.
AAAAATGTAATTCACCATAGTCAAATAGAAAGGAAAACTATATCCTAGTGGGTGCAGAAAAAGCCAAAATCTAACATCCTTCCTGATAAAAGCTCAGAAACCTATGAAAAAAGGAGGAACTTTCTCAACTTAATAAAGGATATATACAAATAACCTAGAGCAAACATCATACTTAATGGTAAAACACTGAATGCTTTTCTAACTGAATAAGGAACAAAGCAAGGATGTCCGTTTTCACCATTTCTATTCAACATTGCACTGGAAGTTTTAGTGAGTGCAATAAAGCAAGAAAAAGGAATTAAAGACATGCTGCTTGGAAGTTAAAGAGCAAACTTATCTTAGTAACACATTCTATGGTCATCTGTGACGAAAGTGCTATGGAATCTCCAAGAAAGATCCTAATAAAGGAATTTAACAAGACTGTAGGATACAAAGTCAGTATATCAATTGTATTTTTATGTTCCATCAATTAACAATCAAATCGAAATTAAAAAAACAGTATCATTTACAATAGTAGCAAAAACATGAAATGCTTAGGGATATATTTAACAAAAAATATGGAAGACCTATAGTCTGAAAACAAAATATTGCAATGAAGTATTGCTGAGAGACATTAAATGAGTGATGAACACTATAGTAAACCATATGCTATACTGTGTTCATGGATTAGAAGGCACAGTATTATTAAGGTATCAGTTATCCCCAGATTTATCTATAGGGTCAATATGATACAAATGAAAATCCCAGTGAGGTTTTTGGTAGAAATTTATTAGCTGATTCGAAAATTCATATGGAATGCAAAGGAACTGGAATAGCCAAAACAGATTTTTACAAGACGAGTAAAGTTGGAGGACTTACAACTCCTGATTTCAAGACTTATGATAAAGCTACAGTAGTCAAGAGAATATGGTATAGTGTCAAAGCCAAGAAATAGATCAACGAAACAGGATAGATATTTCAGAAATAGAGCTGCTCATAAATGGTTAATTGTTTTTGACAAAGGTGTGAAGGCAAATCCAAAGATAGTCTTTCAAAAAAATGATCCTGGACCAACTGAAATATCCATATGCACAAATATGAAATTGAACTATATATTGCACCATCTGTAAAAGTGAGTCAAAATGGATCATAAACCTAAATGTAAAAAAATTAGAAAAAAATTATTGGGTAAAATCTTTGTGACCACTTGAAAAATCATAAACAGTAGCAAGGAAGATTTTAGGAATGATACATGATCTTGATGGTTGTGGTTTTGTGAGCATATTCTTATGTCAAAACATATAAAATTGGAAAATTTAAGTTGTGCAGTTTATTTCTCAATAAAACTGTTTAAAAAACATATAGGCAGATACAGAATCTTACATATAATTACAAATGGGTGGATAGATTACCTTGAAGCCTCGCAGTGAGTATCCTTGCTTTGGAGTAAATAAATAAAAATAAGCATTCATTTTCTGAAGGACCAAAGTAATAATAATAATAGCTAACACATAGCACTTAATATGCATCAGGCACTTTTCTAAGTGATTTACATTTTAAGTCATTTAAGACTTTTGGTAATCATATGATTTATATGTATTATTAGCCTCTCAATTTTACATGTTGAGGCAAAGAAAGTTTCAGCAACTTGTCTAAAGTAACCCAGCTAGTTTGTAACTGATCTGTCATTTAAACATAGGCATTTTGGCATTTTGACGTTTTTGCTCCAGAGTCAGTGTCCTGAATCAACAGACTACATTGTCTATCTAAGATGAAGCCTTCTTTAATGATACGAATGGTGTGTATACAACCACTTTTCTTTTTAAATCAAGTAAATTAACAGGACTTTTATAAATACAAATTGAGCCTATTGAATTTTGATATTAGGTGATCCCACTTTTCCAATACAGTATAGGAAATCATGGATCAAATTTCTTCTTTATCACAGGTGATATATGAAGAAGTTTTAATTGCCAAAAATCAACCATATCTAACTAGGCTAGGAAAAGCAGTACTTTTTTATGAGAACCTTAAGAAAGAAGAGCATTTTCCCTTTCAAAATACTAGAAAAGGTAGAAAAGAGAGACTTAGGGGTGCCATGTGGGTTGGTTGACCGCTGGTAGCTCATTGACACTTATTTAAGCATTTCCTCCAAGTATTTGGCTTTCTTATTGAATTTACATGTTCTTCACAGAGACTCCTGACTTTTGTGGAATTTGTCTTATGAAGGCCAGTTTTCCAGCAGTGATTTGTATACATCACAAATCAAATTTCTTTTTTCAAGAGCCATCTCAATAAACGTCTCTCTACCAGATAGGTTCAGTCTGCTATAGATCAGTCCCCTCAGGGGATTTGACAAAGTGGCTAATGCAAGAAAGTTTCATACATCTTAAGGAAATGTATTTCTCAGTTTATTTTCTCATATTAATTTTGTTTGTTTGCCTGGCAAGGATCCCTCTAAAAAGCCAAGTTGTACAAGAGTCAGTCACTATGAGAATGGGGCTGTCGTGTTATTTAAGCAGTATTGAACAGGTATCATGTCCTAGTCACTGGGTTATCATTTTTCATAGATTATCTCATTTAATCTTCATAACAACTTAAAGAAACTAAATTTTTGAAAGATTAAGTATATTACGCAAGCTTATAGAGCTAGTAAATGGAAGAAGAAGAAGATCTGGATCCATGCATAGCTGACTCCTGGACTTTAAGCTCTTTAAGGTCTTAAAGGGTTTATTGCTATAATTTTTTGACATTTTTTACCCCGAGACTACTTTGGTTGGTTATCATATCCTGTATTAATGATATATAGTCTTATTTTTCCTTTTTATTGGAAACTGCCTGTAATTCTTTTTAGAACTGAATATAAGAAGAATAATATAAATAAAAGACAACATAGTAATTTCTGTTCATGTCCTATATCTATTAATTGGTCAGTCATAAGAATTTTTGCATGACATGTTAGAGATCTAAAGACTCAAGCTAAGTTGGATTTAATTAGACAATTACATTTGGAAGTTAATTCAGTGCTTCCCTCCACTCTCATCCGTTGGCTCTTATACAAAGAGTTGGATTCACTGGAAAAAATACATGGCTGGAATTAAGTATTGGAGTTATTTGGAAAAAATAAACCAAACAATGAGAAAACACTGAATTAAAAAAAGAAAATCTTGAGAGGGGGAAAAATCTTTTGAAAAGTTTGAATAATAAAGTTTAGATCTTAGCATGCATTTTTATGAGTGAAATGCTTTGGATAAGGTCATTGTGTCATCATTCAATATTTTTTACTCCAAAAGTACTTCTAAAAGTAATAGACTGAGTTCTATGTAAAACTCTTTAAAGTTTGCTGTTGTATCCAAAGACAAAAACGAAGAGAAAAATGACCTGATAATTATGCATGAGGCTAAATGGAAAATTATTTTCAAAGGGTTGCAACTATAAGACTCTTTGGGTGTTGATATGGGGAAAATTCGGGGGATTCTGCCATAAATATACCTGTTCTGCTAGTCTTTAAAAGATCTTTGTACAGTACAACTCCTCCTTTTCCCAACTTAGTTTCTTCTATCAGCTACAGCATATGAATGGATGCTGTACCTATTTAGAAATACTCAGATGAAGTCAAGACATTCACAAGTAAAATGACAGAAGTTGTTCTTTACTTTTCAGAAATCTGAGAATGTGGGTTTTCTTAAAAAAGAAAACCTGGTGAAGGCACAGGTATCATTCTCAGAAAATGAAACTGGCTTGACAAAGTGTCAAATTATATTTATTGATAATGTTCCCAGATAATGTCCTAATTCACTTCTAGATTTTTGTAAAGAAATGTCCAGGATTCATTCATAATAACTGAGGACACCACTAGTATTGAATGGGGTAGATCTGTGTTGACAACAGTGAGGTACAGAGTAATCGATGACTTGTTTCCCATGAACTCCAGTGGTGTCCCTTTGGGAAACACTGTATGTTGTAACCATCTCAGGGTGCTCTTACTGTCACCTTCACACTGGGGACAGACCTCTGAAAATACCATTATGCTCATATTATATGTCTGTGGAGTACTCAGTACAGCTCTCCTTAGCCCTTTTCAAAACCCAAACCCTTATCCGAAGAGGAAGAAAACTTTTCCGTCTCAGTTTCCTTACCCATCTAACCCATCATATAAGGCCTCGAATGGTCCCATCACTCTTTCCTTAGCTAGAAAATAGTTATCAATAGCAGATAAATCATTCTTGCTTTGCACACAGATGTTTTAAAAAGAAATAATCTGGATTCCTTCGAAATACTTTTATTTCAGCAAATGTGCCTTTGAATCCTTCATGAATTTAGAGTTTTACGTTTTTACTCACAAAAATTTTTTTTTTCCACTCCAGAGCTCTAGCATTGAAAATGGAACCTTGTGTTCAGAAAACCCCTGCATATTTATTGGCCTTGAAAGTATGCAACACATCTAGCCACGTAATTGAAAATAATAAGGCCACGATAAATGGGATGGCCCCAGGGTAAAACACCCAAGGGATTCAATTGGTGTCACTTTGCATCAATGTCCATGCATCATGGTAATTGAGGTAACATAACCAATTACCACATTTTAATTAGAGTTCTAAGAACTTGAGAAAATTTGCAATGATGAGACAGCTCCCTTTAAAAAAGAAAAAAATGAAGAAAGATAGAAAGAAAGAAAAGGAAAAAAATCTCACATACTTTGTTACCCAAGCTTGTTTCTTGCAAGCAAAGGTAACATAAAATGATGTTTTTTGAGTCTTCTTTATTTCCAAAGCTTTTTCTATCTCTCAATCTTATTATTTGGTGATATATTTTGAGATACCAAGCATTTTTAAATGCTGTTTTGTGACTAAAGTAATAGCATTCTTACACTATTATGACTGATGATTTTAGAAATTTTGACCGAAGAAATTCTCTAGAATATGCCCTGACTTAATTTCCCACCTAAGTGTTTCTCACCACCATAACTTGGGGATTCATTATAAGTTTTAAGTCACTGTCTGAACACAGTGACACAGTATTAAATTATATATTTCTCTGGCTTTGGTTGCTAAACAAAAATAGACATAGATTCCACCACCCCCTCCCCATGAAAATTAAAAGCAGAAAGAATTACTGCATTTAGAAAATAATTTTGACTTGTGGCAATTATTTTTATAAGGCTAGAGTTTAAGTGAAAAACCTCCTGTAAAATTTTAGTGCTGCCACATAATCAAGTAATTATGTAATTACTTATACTTAATTACTTACAAGAGAGATGGTTGTTAAAAAATCTTTATACATGTCAAAAACAGCTTTCTTCTTTTAGAGTATTTCTAGCCAAGCTTTAGATACTGAAAAACTCTTTTAAAAGTAGTTCCCAATAAATTTATTTTTCTTTCAGAAATTCCTTACCGTATTTCTTCTGTATATGAAAGTACACTATATACTCTAAATGCCCTCTGTCCTGTTTCCACTCACACTAGTCCAAAAAAAAAAGGAAGGAAGGAAAGGGAAGAGGGACAGAGGGAGGGTGGAAGAGGAAAGGGAGAAAGAAAGAAGGAAAGCAATTATTTTAAATTACAGTGGAGGGTCTTGATGATAAATATAAGACATATCCTTAATGCGAGGATTTCCAGTAGACAATAAATTTTCAAGAGAAGTTGAGGAAGTTTTTTTTCCCTTGAATATTACAGTAGAATGTAGGGACTTAGAGCTTGGGCCAAACTCTGCGACGTAGTAGCTAGGTGATTGTGGCAAATTATTTAACTTTTCTATGCCTCAGCTTCTTCATATTTAAGATGGAGATGACGATAATACCTCCCTTGGGTTATATGAGGTTTAAGTGAATTAGTAGGTAACAAGTTATTTGAACAACTGCTGCCACAAAGTCAGTGACTGTTAGCTGCTATTATTGTTTCAGTTATTGCAGGAACCAAGTCTTATTTATCTTTGTAATTGTCTAGAAAGTAATACATTGCCTGGCATACTAGGCAATTAACATTTTGTGTAGTAAAACACATGAACAAATGACCAAAAAAGTGAGTAGTTGAGGAAATCCAGTCTTAAGTGATAGATTCCATGGTTGACGTAACTAACCACTCATCCTTATCTTCCTCCTTTTCATCCCGAATTGGCCAAAGCTAAACCAGTTGAATTAATTAGCCACACCCCTCTCAGAATTGGTTGATTTAGTTGATTTTTCTTCTATTCAATTTTCAGTTTCATTTATTTCTGTTCTAATTTTTATTATTTCTTATCTTCTGCTTGTTTTAGGGTTAAAGTGCCCTTTTTTCCCCTCAGTTTTCTAAAGTAGGAGCTTAGGTTACTGATTTTTAGATCTCCCTTCTTTTCTAATATATGCCTATCATGCTATAAATTTCCCTCTAAGCACTACTTTTGCTGCATCTCAGAAATCTTGATAAATTATATTTTCATTTTTATTTAGTTTAAAATATTTTAAAATTTCTCTGATACTTCTTTAACCTATGTGCTATGTAGAAGTTTGTTGTTTAATCTCCAGATATTTGGGGATTTTTCAATTTTCTATTATTGATTTATCATTTAATTTCATTGTGGTCTGAGAGCATACACTGTGTGATTTCTAGTCTTTTAAATTTGTTAAGGTGTGTTTTGTGGCTCAAAATGCGGTCTGTCTTGGTAATGTTCCATGTAAGTTTGAAAAGAATATGTATTCTGCTGTTATTGAGTAAAATATTCAAATGTCAATCAAGATCCAGTTGATTGATAGTGTTATTCAGGTGAACTATACCCTTAACTGGTTTTCTGCCTGACTGATATATCAATTACTGAAAGAATATTGATTAAGCTATCAATTACTGAAAGGATAGAGCTAAAATTAGAAGTCCTCAGCCCTGGTTGAAATCCAGCTATAAAAATGGATTTTCTGTTTCTCCTTGCAATTCTGTCAGTTTTTGCCTCACGTATTTTGATATCCTCTCGTTAGATGCATACATGTTTAAGATTATTGCCTTCTTGAAGAATTGATCCTTTTATCCGTGATAATTTCCCTTGTTTTTTGAGTCTGCTTTGTCTGAAATTTATATAGTTACTCCAGTTTTATTTTTGGTTGTTTTTGTTGTGTTGGAAGTCTTTTTTTTTTTTTTTTTAATTTTATTCTAAAATTTTTACTCCAGCTTTCTTTTGATTAATGTTAGCATGATATCTTTCTCCATTCTTTTAACCTTTCTGAGTCTTTGTGTTTAAAGTGAGGTTCTATAGACAACATATAGTTGGATCTTGTTCTTTTATCTATTCTGAAAATCTCTCTTTTAATTGCAGTATTTAGTTCATCCACATTTAAAGTGATTATTAATATAGTTGGATTAATAGCTATCCTGTTTTGTAATTACTTTCTGTTCATTACATTTGTTCTTTGTTTCTTTTTTTCCCTTCTTTTTCTGCTTTCTTTGATTTTAATGGAGCATTTTATATGATTCCCTTTTGTTGTCCTAGAACTTGCAAAGTGTGTTTTAAACTAACATAAGTAGTTGTCCTAGAACTTGCAATGTATGTTTTAAACTAACCTAAGCCTGCCTTCAAATGCTATCTTGTTTCACATACATAGTGCATAAAACTTATAACACAGTATTCTTAATTCTTCCTCCCATCCCTAGGATATTACTGTCATTCATTCCCCAAAACATTGTTACTATTACTACTTTAAATAAACAGTATCTTTTTGATCAATTAAGAAAAATGTGATATTTTATTTTACCTTTATTTATTCCTTCTTTAATGCTTTTTCCTTTATACAGATCCAAGTTTCTCACCTAAATAATTTTCCTTCTTCCCAAAGAACTTCTTTTAACATTTCTTGCAGGGCAGGTCTTCTAACAATGTCAGCCTAAATAAGGAGATGAACTGAGGCAAGCTCAAATTACTAGATACTGAGTTTATTTGGGAATAGCGGAGAAATTGCAATTCAGAAAATGCATGCTGTAGCAAGCTACAGGCAAGTCCATGAGGGTTTGGGGCAGGCTGTATTTATGGGCAAGGAGCCAGAGTCTAAGCAGTGAGTCCATTGGCTTGAGGATGGGGAGAGATTCTTGGCAGATGTTCATTGGTCAGGAGATCTCTTGATCCTCTATAAATCAGGCATTTCCAGGAAATCAGCCTCTCAGTTATTAAGTTCTATTCTTCTGACAGAGTATACATGAGATTTTCCATTTCATATCCTCTGGTTCCATTTTTATTGAAATTCTTTCACACTGCAGAAACCTTTGCCCCAATAATTGTCCATCAGTTAGTATTAAATATTAGAAAACAATGGACAAAGGACATGATCAACTGATTCACTAAGTAATAAATACAAATGGTTACTAAATAGATAGCCAATAGATAGCCAATCTAAGTAGTAATGAGAGAAATGCAAAGTAACACAGTTTGTCAGTTGCTATTTTTCATGAATAGATAGCCAATCTAAGTAGTAATGAGAGAAATGCAAAGTAACACAGTTTGTCAGTTGCTATTTTTCACCCATCAGAAAGAGGGAAATTTTATGATAAATTCCATTGCTTTAAAGGTATGAATGGGTGGCAAACTGACATAATCATTGGCTGTTTTTCAATATCAAAAAAGTGGGCACATCCTTTGGCCTAGTTTTTATTCTTCTTGAATTTGCTTTCAGGAAATAATCTGAGCTATTTATATGAAGATGTCTATCATGTTTTATTTACAAAACCAAACATAATTGGAAACGAGGGATTTCTAGTAATATATATTTTAAGAAAACATTTCAGTAAATTGATGGCATATTTAAAACCATTAAAAATTATGATTTTCAGAAAAAATTTTCAGGCCTGAATTGTTTTATTTTCTAAATAGCTCTAAAGTCCATCCAGTTTTCCCTAACTGTATACCACTTTAGTCCAAGCTACCAGCATCTCTCATTAAGTGTTTAGCATATTACTTGCATAGAGAAAGTGTTCAATAAGTGTTAATTGTTATTATTCTTATTCTATATGTACCACTGCAGAAGCCTCAAACATTACTTTCTGCATATCAACTTTTGCCCCCTTTCCAGTTCACTCTCTCCCCTGGATCCTGTGTAATCTTTTAAAAACACTGATCTAATGCCATCTTGCCTGCTTCTTCAGAACAGTCACATATCCTCTCTCTGCAGACCAGACCCACTGCCTGTTGTCTCAGATGCAGCATGTTCCCCCTGCCTAAGAGCCTTGTCCCTTTCACTTTTACCACTCACCCATACCAGGAACCCTCTCCAGAAAATTTGTATTATCCTTCAGAAAACAGCTCAAGAACCACTTCCTCAGGCAGGGTTTTCTTAACCGCCTAGAGTATATCAAGACCGCATCGCATCTTCTGTCTTTCACAGATGGTGATCTCACTCCCTAGGTCCAAAAACTGAATCTTGTCTATTTTATTCAGTATTAATTAATTAATTTATCATTGTAAATATCATGAATTACTATTGTTTCATTCATTCAATAAATGTGTTAAATAAATTTGCTGAATACATTTTTATTGAATTAATTAATTAGGTTGTTTTAAAAGTTCATGTGAATTTGCTTTAGTTTGCAAATTTTTTTTCTTCCTACATCAGTCTGCCATTAATTCAGTCTTCGTTGACCTACGACTCTACCTTCTCATATATTTATGGTTTTCTCAAACAAAGAAACCTCTAATTATATTTATCTCATGAACAGCTGCTCTTTCATGTACCCTGAATGAGTTATGGTGGGTTAAAATACTGGAAGCCTTATCCCTCCTGGTGTGGGGAGGAGGGAGAGCAGGGAGGACTCCTGGGGGGAATCCATGCCATTTATTTGCCTTCTGCATTGATCAACCTCTTCATTCCTTCCCAGTATGCAAGTCTATATTAGCATTTCTATATGTCACATCTTGAAAGAGTTTGGAAAGCACTGGTCTAGAAATAATAGATATTAAACCTCAATACCAACCTGATGATCATGAAGCAATAGTCACGTTTAAATTTTGATCAAAGAGAAAACATTTAAGTGGAAATGCCACCAGGGTCAGATAATTTTCTTATCCCAGCATAGGAAGATCAGATTTACTCTAATACCCTTTTTTTTATATAGGTCTAATATTTTGGGTCTCTTGTTTCACTTGAATTATGCTTATGATTTTTTAACATGTAAATGACTTAGTTTGCTGAATATTAAAGAAAATATTGTATGTTTAGTCATTCAAGGGGTTAAAATTGAAATGCGAACATTGAAAAAGCTAATTTTTTGGATAGAGGCATGTAGCAGTGCAAAATAGTACAGGCAGGCCCATTGGCCTAAAGTCCAAATAACTAAAACTATTACAGTATAGATTAAATATTTTCCCATAGCCATAATACCATCAGTGTATCACTGCTGTTTTATGCAAGTTTGGGGTTCTGAATATTTAATCTATTTTTCCATACTGGTTTGTTGTCTGACTCCATTGGATCGTGATATTGGAGGGAACTGAACCTATAGGCAGATAATCAGCAAGTACCCCTTGAGTACCTGCTATATGCTTAGCATTGTTCTGAGGTTTGGCTACACAGAAGTAGTACAGGACATGATCTTCAGTCTCAAGGCATTTGCAAGCTGTATGGAGTGATACATTAAGATAATATTGACATAGATGAGACAGTAATTATTGCAAGCTGTGTTTGGGCTGAAAATGACAGTACCAATTACAAAACTAAATACAAAGCTGTAGGATACTTGAGAGCTGAGTGTGCTCAATCCTGCTCAGTGCTGGGCAGTACTATGTAACAGGTATTTAATAAACATTTATTAAACAAATAAACCAATGGAAATACTACACTGTGTGGTCCTATCACTAGTGTAAGAATCAAATGAGACAGAAATCACTGAGGGATGAGTATCCAGAGAAATCTTTATAGAGAAGTTTAAGACTTAAGTTTGAGATATTTGATGAGGGCGATAGAAACCACATTCATTCATTCATTCAAAAAGTATTTATTGAATACCTACTATGAACAGAGGAATAGTGACGTAAGTGGGCAGTGAATATTCATAGGCATTTACTAAAATGAAGGTCAGCTTTGGGAGAATATTAAATTAAATATCAGTAATTTTTACATGACAGATTATGGAATGCCTTAAAAGTCAGAATAATTTGAAGAGATAGTAACCACAAAGTATTTGTTGTTGTTGTTTGTTTCTTTTGTTTTGTTTTATTTTAATGATAGGTGTAATTCAGTGAAAGGATTTATTTTAGGAAACTTATTTGAAAGTGGTGTGTGGGATTATCCTGAACATATTGTTGTTTCTTCTGTTTTTAAAAAAGTCTAGGGACAGATTTTTTTCACAAACTTTCATGGAGGGGGCGGTCTATGAGAATGTTTAGTTGCCCTTTTAGTAACAAATCCTTTTTGTATAGCTTACCTACTTTTACTTCCTGCAGTGTAATTCCATTTTTTGAGTTTGGAGTTGTGGAATTAGAGAACTTTTTTTTATTGTTCTAGACATAGAAACTTTCGAAATGCTATAAAAAATGTCTTTATAACGCCTTTTCCTCACCTGGTAAAATAACTCCAACTCCCTTGACAGGTCTCAAATGGTTGTTTCTTTATTGGTAAAGAACATTCCTTGATTATTAAACTTTAATGATCTCTAACTAACTCACATGGCCCTGATTTCTTTGTTTTTACACTTAAGCAAGAGTAGTCATAATGACAATTACTTCTAAAGATTAAAGTACTAGAAGCTCCTAAAATAATCCTATTTCAAAAGCGATTTTTACACATAAAGAAGTCAGCTCTGTCCAATGCAGGATAAAGAATTTTTAATTTGGTGGAAGCTGAAATATCTACATTCTCTGTATTCCTCTCTCTGTCACCATCTTCCTTATCTCTTTATAGAGCACTTGTCATCTGTAAGGACTAGAAAACTAGTTATAGCAGTAAATATCCAGAGAGATGCCCCTTCCTCCCAAGGACACCTGTACATCTAGATATGGACAAGAAGCGTCAACAGATTTGTAGCAATCAGCACATGTATAAGTTAGCTGAGGACTTTAAGAAAGCCCAGATCACTGGATGGTGTTTCCTGATGGAGCTTTAATGGGCCCATATGGCCTGCTGGATCTCTCTAGCCAAGGATTCCATTCATGGAATTTAAATTGTCAATTAAAGAGCATAGTGCTCGACTGAAATTATCAAGGGTGGGGAAAGGACTAGGTAGGAATTCTTTGCATATGAAAGGTTGTTCTTGTCAGATCACTAACCCACCTAGTCCAAGTTGATGCACATTAAAACTGGTTTAACTCACAGGACAAGAGGACAGAATATTAGGGGATCCAAAATAACCCATGCCTTACTGCTCTTGTTTTACAGTCTGAAAGAACCCACTTCAAATAAGGCTGGGAGCCCAATTTTCAAAAAGCAATTCCTCCATTTTTTTTTCCTTTCTGAGTGGCACTCATACGGTAGCAGTGGTAAAATAAACAACAATGTGTTGGATTTTGTTTCTCTTTATCTATATGACATTTGTGTCATCACCGTAGCTCTAATCCATATTCAGGTCTTCATGTTTGGTGTGCAGTAATATGTAAATGATCTCGCCAGCTGCGTGGAGCAGTGTTTGTTTATTCTATTTCTTTTGGCACTGCACAGAACTGAATTTCTGCCAAAATGGGGCTGCTTCAGGGAGCACTAATGCTCCAGGAGGAAGTTTTGAAAGGAATCGCACATCATAAGTCTTCACTCTGTAGAGCAACAAAATCAAAACAAACTTTCTGTTTACTAAAATATCAGTATTATGAATGTAAAATAATGTGTTTGTTAAAATATAATGAGCACGCTGCCCATCTCCAGGATGCTTGGTGTTCGTGGGTTTTGAAAATGAGGACACAATGCTGAGAAAGCTGGTGCATTTTTATTCTTGGAAAGGAAGTAGGTGAAATGAAATAGACAGAGACAACATCTAGAAGTTTAAGGGGGAAAGAAATATTTTCACACGCATATTAATCTCTGGAAACACATGGTATTTACATGCATTTAAATGTGGACAGCTGTGACGTTTAAGTGTTAAAAAATTTCATTAATGATGCATAGAACTATCTACTTCTGTTGGCAGCCCTTTCAGTCTTCAATCTGACACTTCCTTTTTTATCCAGCAAGCTAATTTCCCCTCTTTTGTGAGGAGTAACTGTTTTCACACTACTGCTTACCCAGCAAGCCTCCTTATTGTTTCATGGTTAATTATCTTCCCCAGCTTCACCTTCCCAGCAAAGGGAGCAGGACTGTTCCTCCCCAGCACTAATGAAAGCTGGGTTTTATGAGTATACTGTATAAATAAACGCAAGGTCTGATCAGGCAACATAATAAATGAGTTCCTAAAGTTTATGGAGTCACAGCTCATCTAGTGGTTTTACTAAATAATGAGGGAAAATGATTAATTTGGTGGGGGGGGACTTTAATTTTGGAGGAGAAAAAAAAAAAAACCTTTGTTACCATAGTTTAGAACCTATCTGCAGATAAACGTAAGGGATCTCTGTTTATCCAAGTGTTCCTCGTGCTTCCTAAGAGCAGCGATGACATTTGCCAGGAGAATGTCCTGAATAGACTAGGCCTTTGAAAACTATTGTTGATTTGCTAGGCAGTGGAGGACACCTGGCCTTATCTTTCCCTGAGTCCTTGCCATTTATTAAGAAAAAAAGTAGCCAAGCTTTATGTAGTCAAAGTGTGCTACACTCTGCACTGACTGTAAGCAAAGCAGAGATAAGTCACAAGTGCTACCGTTGTGTGTGCTTGGAGTAGTAAATTCAGCAGGTCTGGCCCAGGTAATTAGCTCCACTGGCCGGTCAGTGTCTTTTCTCCCTGGACTGTAAACTCAGCATATTTTTTTAGATGCCTGCTCAAGGGCCCGTATCTGAAGAGTCTGAGGCTCGTAATTATTTTTGGTTATTTCTTGCATTGCAAAAGGATTTTAAGGGATTAAGGTGACCCTAAGCCTCTAATATCTTTTTTTTTTTTAATTTACAAAATGAATTCGCAGTTTGAGATCATTTTTCCTCTAGAATGAAATTTACATTTCTTTGATTTGGGAACCTTTGATTTGGGTTACAGTTTGAATTAAGGTCCTGACATTTAAAACTTTCAAGAGCCTCCTTCATGAGAGCCCAGGACCAGAGCTTCTGTTCCAATCAAGATCGAGTTTTTAAATCTAATCGGATCTCAGAATCCTGTAGTATTTTTCCCTTGAGATCTCAAAAAAGATAATCCCTCAGTGATTCCACATTTTTAACATGTCTAAGTACTCCAGCTAGGAATCAGAAGTATAAAATCTCTTGGAAACTTACTTCAAAGACATTTATTACCTTCTACAAAAATTCACCCTGAAATTTCAGGCAACTTTTCTAGCATCAAGTGTAACTGGTACACTCTCCAGCCATTTTTATGGGGGAAACAGTGATAATTCAAGGGAGATATTCTAGCAATTCTGAGATTTTTCAGTCCTCCTTAAATCGAAAAGCAGTTATCTTTAAAGGAGACTATTAAAACAAAAATATAGATCAAATAAAATAAAATCAGATGTAGAAATAAGGATCACTGACCTGCCCATTAATCATCCTAAACTTGGGCCAGTCAATGATAAACTGAGGAAAGCAAGGCAAGTTTAGTCGACTGGCACAGATAAGATGGAAAAGAGATTAAAATGATATGTACCATTTTTGGTCATTCCTAATTTGTTTATCCAAATTGACCAACATTTTTCTTCGTTTTTTTCTCTGAGTAAGTGGTAATCACATTATTAGAACTGAACAGAAACAAACAAAATGAGTCACATACCCCTATTTATCTGAGAGGAGCAAACCATTAAAAACAGCCATAACACAGTGTTGGTTCTTAATGTGTACCTTGTTGAGAGTTAAAAGACACACCATTCTCTCAGCTTTTATGTACTTCGTCAAGGACATGGATCCTGGACATGAGTGAACTCTGTCATCTGATGTTTGGCTTTTCATGCAGACTTCAGCATACTGACGAATCTCTTTTTGAACATTAAGCTACCTCAGGATCATGCCACAAATCTTGTGTTCTTAAAATTCTGTCTGAAAGTTGGGAACCCAAGTCTGTGTCACAGAAGAGCCCATGTGTTAGTAAACTTAGTGAACTTCATTTGTTTACTGTTTATCTCCTTTTTACTATGAATATGCTTTGTTGGTTTTAACAATTGTAGGTTTTTATTAATGGAAGAGCCTTATGAGGAACAAGAGTGTACATTTTGCTAAGGCAAAGGTGAGGCAAAAATTATATCCTGAGGCACAAAACTCAAATATTACATCAACTCCAGACAGTCAGAGGCAAATACTAAACCACTAGGACAATGACAGAAGAATGGGGCCAGATGTTACCATTAGGGGAGAAAAATCGTTTATGCGACTTGGCATGTGGGTCTGTCATTCATTATTGTCATCCAAATAGGTTTACAATGTAGTAGAATGTACAAAATGCCACCATTTTATTGTGTTTGGGTTTTTACAACTTTAGTGAGCTTATTATTTTTTTTTTTATATTTCCTTTTTTGATTTCAGTTCTACACAATACTGAAGAGGTCAGATAAAGAAATTCCTTTTATTTAAAAATCTCTTCCCAAGTTTTTTTAAAATTCATTTTTTATCAATCCTATATTTAGGTACTTGAAATTCTGGGGAAAATTTCTGGAAAATAGAATGGTGATTAAAAAGAGAAAAATAAACTGATTTTCCTATTCAATCTGTTCTTAATATGATAAAAATTTCAATGTTTGCATATAAAGCAATATTAAGATAAAATACTTTATTTTTCAGTGGAAGTATATTATTTTTCTAGTTCCTTCTAGTGAAAAATTCAGAGTTGTGTTGGAAAGTAACTTTTCCCTGCAGTGGATGCTTATCAAATACAAATAATGATGTATACAATAATTAATTTGCATAAAAAATAGCTTGATGCAAGGCATTCATCTGTTACCATCTAGCTTTAATACTACCAACACTGAGGTTACTACACTTAAGAGTTATTTAGAAATTTTGACATTATCTAAATTTCTTTACTTTATTGGCAAAAACATGTTGCCTCTTAGTCAAAATAGCACTCATGAGGGGCAGACCCGCCTGAGATACTGAGGTTATAGAAGGGGTGAAAAGAAGCACTTATGTTTTGTGTCTCCTTCTTTCTTCTATGGAATTCCTTCTTACAGCCTCACAATCACTCTGCTTATAGAATCTTAAAGCTCTTGGCAACTTATTTTTCACACACAAAATGAAACTTAAAAGTATTAAATACAAATTGATTTTTCTTTTTGAAAGTCATAAATAGATACAGAGTCAGGATGGGCCTGTGTCTAGAGTTGAGAGAAAAGGCGTTAGAACAGTGGAAGAGTTTTCTATATATTCTGTGGCCTCCATGGCTTCTCCACTTCCTCCCTCCTTCGAGGACTGGCACTAGAAGACAAGAAGGGTAGTGGTTAGCCATTTTTTTTTTAACAATACTATCAAATGTTTATTAAGCACTTGTTTGCGTATCTCTCTGATAAACGTTTGACAGACATGACCTCATTAGCTCTTTACATTAGTCCTACAAGGTAGCGAGCATGACCATCCCCAGTTCATAGTTGAGAGCTAAGGCCCAGAGAGGGGAAGCCACTTGCCTGAGGTCACACAGCAAGAAAAGGGTGAAACTGGCAATCTTATCTTCATGGCATGTGGACCCCTAAATCTTTTGCTGACATATTTAACATACAAGTTGAGGGCTTTCTGTATTCCAGGCACTGGTCTAATTGCTGGCTGGTGATTCAGAGGTGAGCAAAGTTGAATAGTTGAATCTGGCTTCTTCTGCAGCGAGTGTCTTGCCCTAGCTGCAGTCCCCAGGAGAGCAGACTCTGCTGAAGAAGG
This sequence comes from Camelus dromedarius, assembly GCF_036321535.1. NCBI lineage: Eukaryota > Metazoa > Chordata > Mammalia > Artiodactyla > Camelidae > Camelus > Camelus dromedarius. The sequence continues at coordinate 38,697,423 of NC_087440.1, forward strand.
GCTTAGGGACCATCCCTCAAGCAGAGGAAATATTAGGACCAGGCTCCCAATTTCAACAGCAGTTTTACTGTGGAATCTGGATTCCTTCAGGCTACTCTTCTAGCACATCCTGTGCTCATTTCCTCACCCAACAGCCTCTAGGACCAGCTCCCTCTAAGGCTACAAATGACTTTCTTCTTGCTAATTCAATGGCTTTCTCTCTCCTCCCATGCTTCTTATCTTCTCTGCTTCTGTAACACTCCTTTTTTTTTAAACATTTTTTTTGTATTGAGTTATAGTCATTTTACAATGTTGTGTCAAATTCCAGTGTAGAGCACAATTTTTCAGTTATACATGAACATATATACATTCATTGTCACATTCTCTTTCGCTGTGAGCCACCACAAGATCCTGTATATATTTCCCTGTGCTACACTGTACAATCTTGTTTATCTGTTCTACATTTTGAAATCCCAGTCTGTCCCTTCCCACCCACCGTCCCCCTGGTAACCACAAGTTTGTGTTCTACGTCTGTGAGTCTGTTTCTGTTTTGTATTTATGTTTTTTGTTTTGGGGGTTTTTTTTAGATTCCGCATATGAACAATCTCATATGGTATTTTTCTTTCTCTTTCTGGCTTACTTCACTTAGAATGACATTCTTAACCAGCCACTCCTTTAAAAGTCTTCTCTCAGGTCCCAGGATTTTATACCCGTCCTACTTGGATTTTCTTCTGTGTTTCTTTTGCTAGTTGCTCATCCTTCCTCTTAATGTACCCACAAAACTATCCCATCTGCCTTTGCTTCTTACTGTTCCCTCTTCCCGCAATGTCCTCATCCCCCAACACCTTCTCTGAATGCCTTTCTCCTCGGTGTAGCCTCTATACCCTTCACAACAATAGACAGTCAGGCCTCATGTGGCTAAACCTATGGCAGGGGAGTCTGTAGGGCTTAAAGAAGTAAGATAGGATTTGTTACCAAACTCAGGTTCGGCTGCTTGCTGCTCAAAAGCCAATAATCAAAAGGCAAGTGTCAGTAGAAGGGAAAGGTACTTTATTCAGGAAAGACGGCAATCTGGGGAGAAAGTGGGCTCATGTGTGGAGAGCAGCTCTGAAGATTCTGCTCAGCCATGACAATTTCTAAAGGGCAAATGGGGAAACAATCTCAATTAATCATTATGGTCAGATTCTTTGTCATTTCTCCATTATGTGCAGACCTACTGACTTCTCCTGATCGTCCTTTGAATGCTGTCTTGCTCACGTGGTCCACCTGCAGATTTGCTACGGGGAAGCTAGTGGTAGAGAGTCAGTCATTCTTTAACCAATTCATTCTTCATTCTTATTCCTTTTAATCCAGGAAAGGAATCAACAGGTTAGGCAAGGCATTGTGTACATTCAGTAGAGTAGAAGTCAGGAGTTAGGTTAAATGTGACCTCATGATCTCATTTTTATGATCAAGGTCTGAGGAAAACAGAGATGAACTTAACAGAAAAGGGGCAAAAGAGCTCTTTACAAACTGTGGGACAGACTGTCATTTACCAGTCTGCTGAGGTGGATTTTATGAGGATGCTTAGCATCAAGGTGATCAAAGGAGGAGAAAATTTCAGAAAAAAATGGAGGCAACCTCTGTGGAGGAATCAAGTCAAATAAGGGCAAGGGAGAATCAGTTGGATTGGGCTCTGAGAAGGTCACTGGTGACCCTGCCAGAGGGTTCAGCAAATAAGGGCTCTGTTAATCACATTCCCTCTCTCTCCTCAAGAGACTTTTACATCAAAATGACAAGTTGAACTACAGAAGTACTATACACAGGATGTTCTTTTCTTCGTCATTTCTGGTAATGATGAACATGCATGCAGAGCAAAGAAGCCTGTAATAAAAAAAATACCTTTATTGATAATATATGCACAGTGATATAAATGAATTTAGAAATACATGTTGTAGTAATTTTATAAGCAAGTTTCTCAGTAGAGCCATGATGTCCTGTTATGTTTCGTGGTGTTACAGACTCGGAAACTCAACAGGACTAACTCTTATTTGCTTGTGGGTTTTTTTAGGTTTTGGGGCTCTTTTTTTTTTTCTGTTTAATTGAAGAGAAGTTAACATAAAATTAATCATTTAAAGTGAGCTATTTGGTGACATTTCATACATTCACAGTGTTGCATCACCATCACTTCTATCTAATTCCAAAACATTTTTATCACCCCAAAAGGAAACCCACACCTGTTAAGCAATTGCTCTCCATTCTCCCCTCCCCTAACTCCCTGGCAACCAGCAGTTTTCATTCATCTCTATGGATTTACCTAGTCTGGATATTTTATATGGATGGAATGATGCAGTATATGACTTTTTGTGTCTGGCTTCTTTCACTGAGCATAATGTTTTCGAGGCTACTAAGTTAGTACTTTTATAACTGAGCAGTACCACCAGCCAGGGAGTCAGAAATTCTCCAGGTGGTTTTATTGTGGCAAAGTTTCACCTCAGGACCTTTCCCCAGATTTCTTCCACATTTCATGAGACCACAGGCAAGTCTTTCTTTCTTCAGTTCGCTCAGTAAATATTTTTTTGAGAACCTACTCCCTGCCAGGCACGGTTGTAGGTGCCAGGGCTCTAGTGGAGACAGGACAGACGAGCCCCTGTCCTCATGGAGTTTATATCTGGCAGGAAAAGCCCTGACTCCCAATATTGGACTCTCTTTTGTTCCTGGTTCCTGTTAGGAACTACGGCAATTTTTGCTGTTATAAAACTTACTTTAAAACAACATCTAATGGATTTTTCATTTTCAATCCTTTCAGAAATATCTGGGGAGCCAAGACTAGGAAATATGTCCATGTCAGTACTCATTTTCATGAGATTTGTGAGATTACTTTGGGTTTTACTTGTCTGTTTTGAGTTTCTGATCAGCTTTGTTATTGAAAAAGAGCATTCACTAGAACAGTTTTTGATCATTAGTGTGAGATAGACTTTCAGAGCGGTTTCTGAGCTGAGACAAGTTACTTTAACATTATTGTCAATCTGATAGATAGTGAGCCAGATTTGATTGCTCTAATGTGTCAGTTGTGATAGAATTTCACAGACAATGGACCTGCCTTTAAAAAAAAAAGATTATTTTCAGGAAATAGAAAGTCCTTGAGCTCTATCTAGGCTTTGCTGAGGGCTGGGAAGGCGTCTTTTCTCTTCTAGTTATTCCTGCGGGATAAGCCCAGTCGGGACAGGCAAAGACAAACCCACACCCCATTTACAGGGCAGTGGGGGTGAGGGCCCTAACTGATGTTTATTTCATTGGATTCCATGCATGTGGCTGTACTAAAGAGAGTAGTCAACCGACCACCAGTCTTATTGCAAACACTGTTAAGGTTATTTAACAGGCAGCTGCCCTATCTTCCTCTCTCTTCAGCACAGACAAAAGTGCTGATCGCTGCAGTCCCTGTACCCCTACTCTGTGCCAGGCTCTCCCCATAGGCCTTCCCATACATTTTGTCATATAGAGCTCCCAACAGCCTCTAAGGCAGACACAATGTTTGTCTCTGATTATCTTGAATATATAAATGGTGGGACTGAGGCACATCGATGTTAAATAACTTGCCCAGGATCATACCACTAACATGTGAGGGTGGGGGGAGTCCAGGATTCAAACCCAGATCTGCTTGTGTTTCTGTCCCAAATCCCCAAATCTTGATAAACAATGGACATTTTTTGCTTTTTATCCCATTTTGTTTTTTATCTGTATTTTTTCTTGCTAACTCTGAATCTGTTCTCTGCCCAGCAAGAGGCAGAGTACTACAAACTCTGAATTCTCGTAAAAGCTATCTTTCCATTTTTCTGAGGACTAGCTGTTTCTTATGGTTGTTGATGTTGTTTTTTAAAAATTGCTACCCAAGTCTAATTTAGGCAAATAATTCTACAGCTAATTATCAGGGACTTTGGTTTTTGCATTTAGAGAGGGGTGCTAGGGAAAATAGTGCATCAAAAAAGCAGAGTGAATATATAGAGTGGAATTTCCCCTCGTTGAAATTGATTCCCCCACCCTGATCAATCTGTTTTTCTCTCCCTCCTGTCCATCGTTCCCTCAGACTTCCCCGTGTTCCATCTACTTTTTTGCCCTAGGGTAGTATGCATATCTTTATTGTTATAGTTAGTGCTCTTTTTTGTTTCTGTTATTTTTATTTATTTGTATGTTTTTGTTGGCACCTACTTGTCCACAAATCTCTTCTCCCAGGGCTTTTCAAGTGGTGTTGCTCAATAAACTCCTGTATCTAGAATAAAAAAGGGACACAAATTATAGGACCTCCTAATGGTTTCCGTCGCTCTGAGCACTGACTGGACCATTCAGTTCATCCTAGTCATCCTACTTTAGTTTTTAAAAAGTTGCAACTTTTTAAAGGAAATTAAAGGAATCTAGAGGCAGCTATATCAGATCTCTGTTGGGTTGCTGTTTTATAGAACGTCAGGTTCTGTTATCTCCACTCTTTAGCTAATGGTGTTTTTCATCTCTTATAAAACCTACCATCTAACCTAAAATTTTAAGAAAATCCCAGAAATGCGATTCTGGGAGACTTAGCTCAATGAAAGCTATCCAAGTACAGATGGAAGTGAATGTGGACATGTATTACTTGCTGCAGTTGGAATCTTGGTCCTTTCATCATCATTATTTGTCTAGCCACTGTTAGTTAGTTTCTCTGTATATATTGCACTAATATAAATAACCTGCCTCCAAGAACAAAAATAAAATAACACCAATTAATTCCACTTGTTTCTTGAGCAGACCTGTAAAGATGTGTGTGTGTGTGTGTGTGTGTGTGTGTGTGTGTGTGTATTGTGATTATTTATATAGAGTCCTTGGTTTAGGCCAAAATTTGGCACCAGTGAAGCAAGTTTGAAACTGAAAGATCCTTCCGCTAGTAAATTTAATTCAGAATTATCTCTGGAACGGCAGACTCTATTGGGCCCTCATGTGCTACTCACCATCCTTTTGGTTTTGGTCAAATATTCTTAGATTTGTTTTCCTAAATCCATGTTTGATTTATCACTTTTTCAAAAATAGGAACATTTGTGACTTTTTAAAAAGTACAAGACAGGTCCTCTAGAAAAACAACAACAAAAAGAATAATTAATTAGCACGAGGATTATTGGCTATATTGGGCTACCATCAAAGAGAGCATTCGACCAAATAACTTTCCTACCAATTACATCACTCTAAATATATATCTTTTTTTTTTTCAAAGACAACCTTTTAGCTATATAAATATTCCAATGTCCTTCCTCTTGGAAACTTTCCCTACTTTTTTGGCCTCAGGGTATGTTTTATGTTTGAGATAAAATCTTGAAGAAGTGGAGATTTTATTGAAAATATTGACAGAATGTAACTCACATCAGAAAGGAGTGAATGAGGGCAGAGCGATAGCACTTCTTTAATAGATAAAATGGGAAATCTAAAGTGAGTGATTTTCTGATGGATCTTGTCACAGATTCCCTGGAGTTGACATAAATATTTTTCTTTTTTTTTTTAGAAATTAAAATAAGTTTAAGAGATTTAGAGGAAGACAGAATTAAGAAGCATTACACACAAAAGTTTAATCTTTTCCTACGAAAACTTTTCACTCCAACCACTTTACTGAGGAAAGGATTTGTTCTTTTAGATGCTGCTGCAAGTTTTTTACTTTCTTAGGCTTGTATTTGTAAAGCTATAAAGGTGGCATTTGGTCAGAAAACAACTGTGTCCTGCAAGGCAAGTCCCAGTTACTGGCGTCACTCAGGCTAAGCTCCCGGCACACATCCAGATGGCACAGCTCCTGCATCCGGTGTGAGCACCCGGGTTTGGGACTCTCAGCAAAAAATCTGTGCTGCTAAATGTTAAAGTCAACCAGAGAGTCACAAAGACAGCTCCTTTGAAAGACTAGTTCAATTATTTATTAGCATTCTCAGAGTACAGTGCCAGCCAAGATCATATTTGAAATTAATATACTATTTGATGAGACTGATTGATTGTTTCTGCAGCTAAAGATTTGAACATTCATTAGCCATGCTAACTGGTCATTAGTACTTCCTTTATCAGCAAGCAAAGAATAAACAGAAATTCTAATAAAAATTCATCACAGTGAATGTACTCCAAACCTAAGTGAGTGTGGTGATTTCCAGGGTACAAGATTAACTGATGTAACATTGGCAGGGAAGACTTCTGTTATAAAATTTAAAAAATCCCTTAATTAATGTTTACTTTGTAACTGGACTCTTTTAAACTTAAGTAGGCTATGCAGATAATCTCTTACATATCCAGGATAATAAAGTGCTAATGGGTGTTTTATACTTAATGTGTTTGTGTGGTATCCTTCAACTCTTAGTTTCAGGAAGGACTGAGGGCTTCTTAGGAAAGTTCTGCTAATACGCTGCTGGAGAAGCTGTTTTCCCACTACTGAGGAATAAAAGCATTGTGGCCTGTTTTTCCACCAGGCTGTTAAAATAATTCTGAATTGTAATGCAAATATGCTGACCTGTTAACACTGTAGGACACCTCTCTTTACCTACTGTGTCATGAATCTCTTGTGATTTTAAGAGCAAATGGAAAGGAATGATGAGGAGAATGAAGTACGCAGGGAGAACCCTTTGTGAATGAACTCAAAGCCACTCTAGAGCGATTCTACATGCATTGAGAATTATAGCTATTTCATACTGACTGCCTCCTCAGCCCTTCCCAAGCATTAGCTCACTCAGTACTCAAAATTATCTCCAAAGATAGAAAGTGCTTGACCCCTTCAAAAAGTGATATGAAGAGACTAGTGCTCAGAAAGGTTAAGCAACTTGCCCAAGGCCACGCAGATGCTTAGCAGCCAAGTCAGCACTTCAGCCACGTTGCATAATTCCAGAGCCATGCTCACCCGCTCATCTGCCTGGCTACCCTGCGTAAGCATACGCTCAACTGCAAAGTTCTGTTTGAGTTTCTGTTTCCAGGTGTGCCCGTCAGGGCCTGCAGTACCTGTATCACCTCTCTTGGCTCCAGTTTGAATCTAGACAGCTGGCCAGCAAGTGAGGATGCTGGAGGAATATGAACAGAGTCCGGGAGCCCATTCAGCTTCTATGTCCCAACGTCCTAGAATGCATCAAGCTCTAGGGGAAAAACCAGGAAGTCCCGGGAAAGACCAAGGTCACAGCTGTGCAGGCAGAAAGCAGCATAAGAGAATCTGGGCTCCTTCATCCTTAGAGTCAGACAGTTTTCAGATCGTTGTTATTCTAGGGCTGGAGGTGGGTAGCAGGGGGAGGATCCTGCTTGTAAGAAATCGGGGCAGGACTGGCAATAGTGAGACAAGTTAACAAGGATCAAAGCGCAATCTCTCTCATAGCAAGAGACTGGAGAAGAGAGGGACTGAAAGAACTGTAATTAAGAGGCTGCCCTGCAGCCCTGGGGCCCAAGACTCAAGGTCCAGGAAGGTGCAGGTGAAGAAACCAGTCAAATGTTGCTCATCTTGGGGTCTGTCTGGGAACAGGGCCAAATTCTGAAGAGGAGGAACCCTGAAAGGGAAGGCGGAGGGAAAAATAGACATTTGAGAGCCTCTGGCCTGTGAATGGCTTTACAAATAGCTACAACTCTCTTCCATTTTCCCAGGCAGAAGCTGCTTCAAGTGGAGAACCCGGGAAGAGAACCAAGAAGGGGTTCGCCATATATGGCTGCAGATAGCACTCCATCATGACTCCAGAGCTAAAAGAGTATCAGGATGAATGTACCTAAAAGATGTCTTAGGCTATACTCTTTTTACCTTTATTTGCCTGGCAGTTTTATCTTCAGGGTTAAAATTGCAGATGAATCAGTAGGAAATGGTTAATTCCATAAATAACAATTTGACTGTAATAATCTTACATTTTAATCTATGTTATTACCCTCAGTGACAAATTACTATTGATAGAAAAGCCTATTTCAATAATTTGGGATGTTATTCCAGAGAGACATAGAGCTGGTAATTATGCTGTCTTTCAAATTCATGCTTGGGGCAAATTTCTTTCCTGACTCTTCCAAGAGATTTTGAATGGATAAAAAGTTCATGCTTGTGTTCCCTAATTCTTTTTTTTTTTTTTTTCCCTTCTTCTACACAGGAGACTCTGAATGTGATTGATCCTGGCTTGATGGACCTAAACGGGACAAGTGAGGATGCCCTGGAATGGGATGAAACTGACATAAGCAACAAGTTAATTAGTTTGAATGAAGAATCAAATGACCTTGAGCAAGAATCCCAACCTGTCATGCCTTCCTTAAAGCTTGAAGAGGCAGGTAGTGAGGACCCTGGTTATGAAGAAGAGGCAAGCGACCAGGGGGCATCTCAGTGTACATCAAGTATTACTGCTCCCTCCAGCCCACACATCTACCAGGTGTACAGCCTCCACAATGTTGAACTCTATGAAGACAACCACATCCCGTTCCTGAAAAACAGTCCAAATTTCTCTGGCATGACACAGCCTAATGTTTTAACGAAGAGTCTCAGTAAAGACTCTTCATTTTCATCTACCAAATCTTTGCCGGATCTTCTAGGGGGTACCAGTTTGGTAAAGCCCTGCCCATGCCACGGAGGAGACATGGGCCAAAATTCAGGCAGTGAGAGTGGAATTGTCAGTGAAGGAGACACTGAAACCACCACAAACTCTGAAATGTGCTTGCTCAATGTGGTGGGTGAGTCCCCGAGTAACCCTGAAACTGAACATCTGGACCCACAAACAGGAGATGCAGTTAACATGTTAAAGCAGAAATTTAAAGATGAGGAGGAACGCATTAAGCTTCCCAAGAGCTCTCAGTTATCCATTTCAACAGTGGGTTGTGTAAATGGAAAAGTTGGAGATTTAAACAGTATTACCAGACATACCCCTGATTGTTTGGGAGAAGAATTACAAGGAAAACATGATGTGTTTACATTTTATGATTACTCTTACCTTCAAGGCTCAAAACTCAAATTACCAATGATAATGAAACAGTCACAAAGTGAAAAAGCACATGTGGAGGATCCCCTGCTCCATGGTTTTTATTTTGATAAAAAATCCTGCAAATCTAAACACCAGGCTACAGAGTTACAACCAGATGCCCCTTCCCATGAAAGGATTTTGGCAAGTGCGTCCCATGAAATGGATCGAAATTCATATAAAAGTGGTGATGCAGAGAAGACTTTCAGTGGCGTGCAGAGTGCCAGGCAGCTCTCCCTTTTACCTCATAGTTCGTCTGTTGAGTCCCTTTCTCCAGGGGGCGATTTATTTGGATTGGGCATCTTTAAAAACGGCAGTGACAGCCTCCAGAGAAGCACTTCTTTAGAAAGTTGGTTGACATCCTATAAAAGCAATGAAGATCTTTTTAGCTGTCACAGCTCTGGGGACATAAGCGTGAGCAGTGGCTCAGTTGGTGAACTGAGTAAAAGAACATTAGATCTCCTGAATCGTTTGGAGAATATCCAGAGCCCGTCGGAGCAGAAGATAAAGCGAAGTGTTTCCGATATCACTCTTCAAAGCAGTTCCCAAAAGATGGCCTTTACTGGCCAGCTGTCATTGGACATAGCATCTTCTATTAATGAAGACTCGCCAGCATCTCTCACAGAACTTAGCAGCAGTGATGAGCTCTCTCTTTGCTCAGAGGATATTGTGTTACACAAGAACAAGATCCCGGAATCGAATGCATCATTCAGGAAGCGCCTGACACGTTCGGTGGCCGATGAAAGTGATGTCAATGTCAGCATGATCGTTAATGTCTCCTGCACCTCCGCTTGCACTGATGATGAAGACGACAGTGACCTCCTCTCCAGCTCTACCCTCACCTTGACAGAAGAAGAGCTATGCATCAAAGATGAGGATGATGACTCCAGTATTGCAACAGATGATGAAATTTATGAAGAATGCAACTTGATGTCAGGGCTGGACTACATAAAGAATGAACTGCAGACCTGGATTAGACCAAAGTTTTCCTTGACAAGAGATAAGAGAAGATGTAATCTCAGTGATGAAATAAAAGGCAGTAAGGATGTAAGTAGTAGTGAGATGACCAACTCCTCTGATACCCTGAACATTGAAGCCCTTCTAAATGGCTCCATAAAACGTCTCTCTGAAAATAACGGAAATGGGAAGAATTTATCCCACACCCATGAGTTAGGGACAAAGGGTGAAAATAAGAAAAATATTTTCAAAGTGAATAAAGACCCTTATGCGGCAGACATGGAAAATGGCAATATTGAAAGTGCGCCAGAAAGGCAGAAGGACAAACTGAATGAGATTGCAAAGGAATGTGAAAATCTTGGTTCAACTGGGGAAAGGATTTCAGAGAGTGAGCATTGTAAGTGCAAAGCATTTATGGATAGCTCAGGTGATTCAAATATTGCTGGAAAGGAATTTGTTCCCCAGCCTGTTAGACATCTTCCAAAGAAATGTCAAGACCGCCACCATTTTGAAAATCAAAGTGCTGCTTCTACTCCCACTGAGAAGTCTTGCCCAGAACTGCCTTCAGAAGTTATCAATAGACAGGACTCTGATGTACTGAAATCTCCATCCAGCAATGCATCAGATATGGCTGGAAGATCTACTGGTTTCTGCCTAGCCCTTGAACAAAATGAAGCCGAGGAAAAAGTTTCTATTAGTGACAGCATTTCTTGTTGCGACTGTGAGCCAGATGTTTTCCATCCGAAAGATGCCGAAGATTGTTCAGTACACGACTTTGTTAAGGAAATCATCGACATGGCTTCAACAGCCCTAAAATGTAAATCTCAACCTGAAAATGAGGCGGCTGCTCCCACTTCATTAACTCAAATCAAGGAGAAGGTGTTGGAACATTCTCACCGGCCCATCCAGCTGAGAAAAGGCGACTTTTATTCTTACTTATCTCTCTCGTCTCATGACAGCGATTGTGGGGAGGTCACCAGTTACATCGAAGAGAAGAGCAACACTCCGTTGCCACCGGACATTACTGACTCTGGCTCAGAAGACAAGGAAGACCCCGAATGCTTCTTTGAGGCCTGTGTTGAGGAGGACCCTGCTGAAGACAAGCCCTTTTTCTCCAGTACTCCTCCAGATGACCCTGCACTTCCTAGAGGAGCTCCAGGGTCACGCCAAGCAGCGGCAGGTTCTTCCAACTTCAGTGATATTTCACTCTTAGCTAACGATGCAGACATGGTGGCTCGTTCAAGCCCTCCCCCTGCCAAAGAATGTGATGTTGGAAGAAAGGAAGTAGATAGTTTACCCCAAGCTTCTGACGCCTGTGGAGAAAGCTCAGAGTTAACTACTCCTTCAAGGCTGGGCAATGAAAAGGAGAGTTCAGGAAACCTGGGTGAGTCTGGAATGCCAGAAGAACACAATGCTGCTTCAGCCAAATCTAGAATTCCAGGACTCTCCTTGAAGGCAAAGCAGCCAAAAGACAAGGCTGCATTGCATCCCAACCCCCAAACTGTAACCTGTGAAGAAAATCTTCTAAACCTTCATGAAGAACGACATAGAAATATGCATAGGTAGAATGTAACCCTCTCCAAGCATGAAAATCATCTCATTGAAAGGTACGTATAGTCCTCATGTTTTAATATATATATATTTAATATATGTTAATGTGTATTTTATATATATACTTAATATATGAGTTTTAGTTAACAGAGCTATGATTGGAGAAGAGACTAGTCAGGATAGTTGATCACGGCAGATATTTACCTGAATAAGACATTTAGATGGAGAAAAATACTCCCACCAATGCAAGTAACTGTGAAGCAAAGTGAGGAAAAAAGTCACATTCTAGTAACATCTTAATTACATCATTATGGCAAGAGGAATATAAAATTTGAGGAAGAATAATGTAGGGCCTGAAATTCTTCCATTGAGGGAGGGAAAAAGGTTCTCCAAATTGCAATTACACCCTCTGATCAAAATGCACGCACCACGACAGTGCTGCCCACTTCAGTTTTCTGCTCACAGAGCTGCCCGCTCCCTTCAGTGCCTGGAGATGATCCGTGATTAGGTTAAAGGCTGAATCTCCTGATCTGGGCTTTCCTTTTACGCTTCTGTCTAATGTAACTATCATCACGTTTGCTTCCCTGGTGGAAGGCTGTGCTGTCACAGCCCCTAATCATGACCAAGTCTGAGGATTCAAACAGGAGGAGAAAGTTGATATTAGAGCAGAGGCTCTTATTTATCCACACAGAGACTGAGAACAGGCCCAGACAGCAAATGCAGAGAGAATACATGACAAGTTAATGGCATTTGGATAAAAACAGAATTTTTGAATTTTGCCTGAAGGTGACAGGCTGATTTCCATCCAGTTTTTTAAAGAAAGTCATTCTACAATTTGTTTTTAATAAGACAGCTATTGATTGATAATTCTGATATGACATTTCAGCTCTAAAAGTGACACAAAAATTCTGTTATTTCCCATTTCTAAGCCCCAGTGATGAAATATTTCAAGTGTAAAGAAGAAAATTTTTGAGTTTTTGAATGTGGGAGTTGTAGTTCACCAAAGTATGAGGTGCCGAATGCCATCTCCACCCCCCACTCCAGAAGCTTAATGCAGTAACCTAAACTTGTGCTATAGGAAATGAATTACAGAAGCAATCTACCCTAATTTGTTAACTTATTCAAATAACAGTTATTATACTTAACTATGCTAAAGATTATCTTTTTTGTGGCAGATTGTTTATTTTTTGATGAGCCTAATTACTGATTTTCTAAAAGTAATTTACATTTATTACAAATACATCTTTTAAAATGTGACAGAGAAATGTTGTTCCCATAATGTATTATGAAAAAAGTTACTATTTAAAAACACATTATTTAATTTGAAAGATGAATGGCAAACATCATTATTTTTTTCCTGCAACACCTGTGCCCTAAGCTCATTAAAATGTGTGATTCTCTGTAGAGCTGCTTGAAATGGGGAGTGAGGGGGGAATCTATATCATATATACCCTAAAAATAAACTCAGTATGCAAAATTGAAGAAAAGCATCCTACTTACTAATATAGCTCACCTAATTTTCTATCTTTCAGACCCTATTTACAATTGGCTGCAAGTGAGAACAAAAGTAGGAGAGAGAGAAATGTATTTTCTGTGAAACATGTCCACCCTGTAATCATACTCTCTATCAGTATGCAGTAAAACTGGCCATTAAGGGAGAGTAGCTGCAATTCCATAAGCTGCTTCAAAACAAGTTCTATTAGAACCAATTGTACTGCTGGCTCTGCCAACCTCCACAGAAGGGCTGGAGAGCCTGGCTGATTTCTGTTTTCTGAAAGGGGATAAAGGCTTCAAAGCAGTTCTGAGCATGACATCACATGACTGTGACCCTCACCAGTCGTGCCGAGATCCCGTCTGGAGAAGCCTCTGGGGTGCATACCTCCCTTTTTGATGCTCCGGGGATTTTTCCTCTCCCTTACGCAGATAGAGAACTAAAATGAAATGTAATGATACTCCGCTCCATCTTTAGACGTGGGGTAGGGAATGAGCTGATGGGCCTGTGCAGTGCTCACATCTTCCGGGCAGGGACAGTGTAAAACTATCAGCTAGCCTACCTGCCAGTTAGCAAGATTTGGTGGAAACCCTGTGGTTCGATGCCTGGCCCTGTCTCAGACAATGGGAGAAGCAGCCAGATTTTACTTCTGCAGAACTCACATCGCCCCCAAGTGACTTGTTGTCAGCCTAAGGCCATTTAAGTAGCCATATTTACCGGGCCTATTCAGTTTTTTCGGTATCATGTAGACAGAATATTTGGATGCCTAAACTTTTCACCAGTCATTAGCATCAGGTTACCTGGGTATACATATTAAAATATTACCAACAATGACAAGTTATTTAATTTCAAAATCTTGACACACCTTCGGTGTTAAATGTCAGGAACACATAGTAAGATTGTTTGGTAATTATGAAGTTTCATGTCTGTCAAAGCTTACTTCCTGTCATTGTTCTTCCTATAAGATTCAAAGAAGCAAAAGAAAAAGCTCTGCTTTCTTAAGCCATTTGAAAACCATAAGTTAGGGTGCTTTTTAATCAGGAGAATAAAATTCACAAAATTCAATGTGCTTTTTTTTTCCAGAAGTAAGTTCTCAAATGATAACATTATTGTAATGCATTCTAGAGGAACTATCACTTAGAATAGCAGATACAGTCTGCAACAGTAACAAGCGTTTTTTTTTTAAGATTTTTGGAACAGGTTTTTTATTTACTGTGTTCTAATTAAAAACCCACTGAAACTGAGAAGTTTTCACACGATCTAACGCAGTATGCATTTGTACCAATTTTCAGGTACACTGCTGTGCTATTCACTATTTTCATTTTTGTGTCATCTTTCTATAAAAAATAGGTCGGTTACAGCAAATCACATCAACTGGGTGGACCCAGATACTTTTGCCTAATTTAGAGGAAGCGTATAATGTATGTCTGGAGAGCCTCCTAGGACCTGCCTAAGAGATGTACTTTGCACTAATCTTTTTGCTGTATTCTGACAGTTATTTCTTCATAATGCTCATCACAAGCCTCTGATCTTTGGTGAATGATTTAACCCTAAACTTAAGGCTGGAGGGATAAATCCTGTAGTATAAAAATTTAACTCATCACATGCAGCCAGCATATACTTTTTTTCCCCTTTTGGTTTGCTCTGGTTTTCAGTGTTATGTTAGTGTGTGTGTGCGTGTGTATTTGTGTGTGTGCGCATGCGTGCGTGCGTGTGCTGTATTTACTTTGGGTGTATATATTTCCTTCAGAACCTTTTAGCTGTTTTGCCGTTGCTACTTTAGTGATATGTAAATAGTTGGTGGCCCATAAATTTTAGATTTTAGGCAATTGCTTGTATTTGTGCATGCTCACGTATACACACATACAGTAAAAAGTGCTGCTGCTCAGTCTTTCTAAACTGAGAAAGCTGTAAAAGCAAACTTTTCTCATGTACACAACACAAATTCTTACTGTTAATTGGTTGACATTAAGTCTTTAATATGACCCAGAGCTGACCAAGCAGGTTTAAGAAACTACTCCTGGTGATAGTGGATTAATTTTTCACTAAAAAATGTAAGTGTAATCTTATCTTATTTACCTTTAAAATCAATTCCATAAATCAAGGTTCTGGTGGATGTGAAGTGTTTTTGAATTGTCTAGCATGTCTGAATAACTAGCCCTGCCATGCTAAATAAAAAAAATGTTATCACCCATCACACACATACACACACTCAGATCTGTATCTCAGCCAATTTGGCTTGCCGCTTTCCATGTGGGCCAAGTTGAAAGAATTGATTATCCAGAGGAATTTAAATTCCAGCATTTGGTAAGACCAGATTTGCCTCACCTAAGGATTCCCTACTCAGTGGCCATCTTTCAAATGAGTCATGTCCTCAGCATTTGAACAATGCACCAAGCTCTTTCTTGGGTTACTGCATTATTTTACTGTACCAAATTCCATCCCATCTGTTCCTGTCTGTCTCTCCCTGTTCTTGATAACTTGCCTTCTTTCCCCAGCATCCTGTGGCTCAAGCCAAACCACATTTGCTTAAGTCTTTCTGACTCTTAAACAGGTTGCAAGATTAAAGAGAAAGAGAGAGCAAGACAGAAAGAATGAGAATATTTAGTTCTAGACGAACAATAAAGCAACCTGGCATCAGACTTCAGAACTCAGTTTAAACCCTGACAAGCAAAAGGCTGCTTTATTTCAGAGCTGGTCAGAGGACCTAAAGTAACTGCATCCTATATTGCCTAAACCTGGAATTTAATTGTTTCCTTACACTCAACAGGTTGGTTTTAGCTACTTAGAAATATGAAGAACCAATTGAGTCTTAACAAATTTGCTATCTGAGCCATCAGAAGAACAGAAGTAATTAAATCATTCTCATTTGCACAATGCTGTCTGTACTTTAAATGAAATGCATTCGTATTTGAGCTAGAAGTCCTAGTTGTATCCTTTTATAGGCAAAGAGCTGAAGCATTTTTGGTATTATCACGTTATGAATATTTCACCATTATATAATAATGGAATTCCGCTGTCACACATACATCATTGAAGGAAGGGTTAAACCTCAGGGCCAAGGCTACTAGTTTGTGAATCACTGTTGCTGCCTTGCTGCATTACTTGGCATTGGCAGCCTTACATTTTCATGCTGATTTGAGGCTATCTTGAGTGTTTAAAGCTTAGCTCACAAGAAAAAGAGTAGATAAGATCCAGAGCAAAGGTCAAACAATGATTTTTCTTGTTTTCTTTAAACCCATGTCTTTAAAAAAAAATCATTGTTTTTCACACTGATTCTGAAACATTTGGGCTATTAAAATCACATTATTTCATCCTCTTCTTTTAGAACATTAGCAGGTAGTTCTAAAATGGCAGACTTCATTGGTTCCTCAAAGGGGTTTGGTTTTGCAAATGAAACAGACCTTTCTGAAAACTTTTCTGTCCCTTTTTTTGTTTCTTGTAGATTAGCCTGGCTGCAACTCAGGGGTGGCCTCATCCTTCTGCCCTGGGCTGGTCTCTGGTTCCATCCTGTCACTGCCGTTTGTTACATTGACCTCTCCCAAGATGAGTCTTTCTTCTGAATGCGGTTGTCCACATGAGCCTTGTGATCTGGATGTGTGCACTGGTTCTCTTTAGGTGATTGTCTTTGAAGTTCAGCAAAGCTGCTTGTTCTCCCGTGGATTCCTGTCCCAAGCTACCTCTACCAACCCCACTTCTCTGGCGAGACTTTCAGTTTGCCTTCTCCCCTCCCCATCTACTCTTTAACGTTCTGCAGTTCACCAAATTGATGGTCCATTAAATTCACCTGTCTGGAATGCCCCCCCTACTGACCAATTTCATGTTTCAATCTGGATTTTTTTTTAATGGTATGATGCCTATGTTTGTGGAAAGAGGTTTACCTAAAAGGCCAATATTTGATTTTATTGAAGCATAGAGAAGAAACACTGGTCCTTCTTTCAAAGTTAAGCAACTTTTAAAAGCACCATTTTATTTATTTCATTTGAAAAATAATCTATGCAGCACTTCAGGAAACAACTATAGGGTGTTGTATATTATAAACTGGTGACATTCTCCTATTAAATTATGTACAACATTTTCGTTTTTTATGCTTCTTGAGGTGGTAATGAGAAAAAAGTTTTTTAAAAAAGTGTGCCTTGCTGTATTTCTTACACCATTTATTAAAAAGCTGCTTTCATGGTAAAATTATGTTGGTTTGAGAGGAGGAAATAGCAAGGTTAAGATGTGTGAATAATTTCTGTATATATGTATAACCAAGTACAAACATTGATGTATAATGACAGTATAAAATGCTTTCATGTTTGTGATGTCTAGTGATGTGGAAAATATAAGCCTTAAATCCATTAGATTGCATGGTAATTAAAATTGGAATAATAAACATAGTTTATTGGGGGAAAAGGAAAATTAGTGATCTCTTCTACCTGTGTTCTTTACCATATTATTGCATCTGGTTCTGGAAAAATGTAACCATGTAGCAGTTTCCAAAATATCCGTATTGCATAAAAGACTTAAAAATTACTTAAACTACATGTGAAGCTTTCACAATTTTCAAAATCTTTCTGATCACTATAAAGATCTTGGAACACAAATGATTAAATGCCAGTTGCCCTAAACCAATAAAAATTTATCCTAGATTTTTTTATCTACTGATCATTAATGGTTTAGTGTGGGGTTTCAGGTATATATATACCTAATATATCTTATATTTATTTTATATAATTCTTTGAAATGGGTTTGATAGAAAGATGGTAGAAAAGTATAAAAGTTGATTATTTTTTGATTTAGACAATAGATTTAAGGTGTATTTATTTTGTGTAAGGAAATTAGCTAGAAAATAGTCCATGTTGGTCTTTACTGCTGTTGTTAAATGTAGTACTATGCCTACTAAAGTGCTTGACACATAGTAGGTACTCAATAAAAATCTGCTGAATCGAAGTATTGAATTTGGTAATATGGATGACAGCTATCTTTTCATTTTGAGAAAACGACACTAAAACACGTATAAACAATTAGAAAAAAAGATGTAATGCAATATAAAACCATACGTAATATATAATCAATTTACATCGAATTTCAAAAAGAAATGTTGTGGATTCCTATAGTCACAGGAATGACAATCACTCATTCAACTGATAATTCATTATCTTTTATCTGCAAGGCACTGTTCTAGATGCGGGGGATGCAGTGGTGAAAAAAGCCCTGCCCTCAGGCGACTTACCGACATTATGGACGAGGAACACACCGTGAGATTCAGGAGTTGTCCCACAGGTGAGGAAGAGAGCAGAGTGGTGAAGGAGGCACAAAGACAGAAGCAGCAGTGAGGGACAAGGAGAAAGGAAAGTGTTAGAAAGGAACGGAAAGTCGGACAAGAGAATGTAGTGAAGCTTTATTGCAGGGATAGTAGAAGAAAAGGTAAAGTGAGAGACTTAATGAAGGGTCTTTTAAAAAAATTAAGTTGGAGTTTTTGTATGTAATATGCTAGGTAGTAAAGAAACTTTGTAGAGTCTTCGTTTTGCCCCTGATTTTATTATTAGAACTTTAATAGTACCACACCAAGAACACTTAAAAATACTAGTCTATAATTCTACCATTTAATAGCTATTTATGTTGTGATGCCCCCTCTAATATTTTCCATATATATTTCTAAATTGATAAATCATTCTAGACTTTTTAATGGGTAGTAATTGGTTCAAAAGAGGTTTTAGGCAGACATCTAGCTGGAGTATTCAAAACGACCACAGCGGGCAGAGATTAGAGACAAATGACTCATTAGGAAGCAGCTGTAGATATAAATTAGGCTTGAGATGATAACAGAGCGCACTGACATGGTGGCCCAGTCTGGAGGGAGGAACAAGCGCTAGCGTCTTTGAAACACCTGAGAGAATTGGGATCTCCGTTGAGGTACTGGTATTATTTTATACACTGAGACAACCTAAATTTTCCTAGGGTACTAACTAATAATGCCAAGTCTAAGTCTACTGGTAAAACATCCAAAGAACAGACTGACCAAGATGTTCTGTTTACCTGTTATATGCTCACTGAAGACTTTGAAGTATTGAAGGTATTTGTTTATTAATTATGTACTTAGTACTATCACTGAATTTCTAGAATGACTTTCAGGCTTATTGAACAATGCTTTTTCAGGTTGGAAGGGATGGAATAGCCTCAATCTCTTGCCCTATGTAGGCACTACCCACCCCCCACCCCCACCAACTCACCCTTGGAAACAGTCACAATAACTCTGTCTACACATTTTAAGTGACAGTGATTCACTATCTGTTAAGGCAAGCTGTCCACCCTCCCCCCTCCCCCCCCTCCTCCATTGGGTGTGTCTCTTTGTTAGAAAGTTATTTCTTAGATTGTTAAAATCTGCATAGTTCCTCCTTCCCCTTGCCTTTAACACTGCTCACCAGTCCTGGTTCTGTTCTGATGAACTGCTCAGCACATTTCTTCTCCTTTCTCATAGCAACCCTGAAGATAGTTGAGGCCAGTTACTCATTCTCTCCCAGCTGCTATGATTTCTGTTCCTCAGTTCCCTCCACCACCCTTCATATGTCATGATTTTCAGATGCATTTCAACCTGACTGAATGTTAACAGACTCCTTGAAATTGAGGAACTGTCTTCATCCTCATATATGTAGAAAAATATCTGAACATTTAAGTGGTAAGTTTTCTCTAAAAATATATTCAAGATATATGTTTATTCTATTATTGTAAATTTCAATAAATAAATAAATAAGTAAATAAATAAGAATTCATTACTTCCTTCAGTGGCCCAGTCCAGTGCCAGACTCATCTTGAATCTTTTCCTTACATCAAATCCAAACCTAACCTGTTTTCGTATAAAGCAGAGTTCCCCTTCCATTTATTCATTCAGTCATTCAACAAACATTCACTGAGTGACTATTTGTGTGAGACATTGTGTTTGGTGTTAAAGATACAAAAGCAACTAAAATGTGGTCTCTTCCTACAAAGAGTTTACAGTTTTTCTTGTGAAAGTGCCTTTCATGTCCTTGAATAGAGAAATTTCTCCAATTTAAAAAATGACTCATTTATTTTGTTTCCTATCTGTCTCCCTACATTTTCAAAAATCTAGTGAGAAAAACAATATGCAGAATTATCTTGATCTGACTACTAGAGGTGAAGTGGTTTTTGTATTTGAAAATTTCAATTACAGAAAAAAATTGTATTTCAGATTTCTGGTCACTGAATTAATATGCATCTTATGCAACAAGAGAACAATTTTATTTCAGGGCTTTTGAGATGCTGAGTTCAATAATTTTGTTGTGTTTGCTTGGTCCAACTTAGGTTTTACCAACGCTGTAATTCCTGGGAACAAATTAGATGCAAATATGAAAACACACTGAAATGATTCAGCCATCTAAGTCAAATTATTTTAATTTCTAAATGAAATTGGTATTATTTTAGAATTTTAATGAGTGCCTAATTTTTCAAGCACCATTTAAGTCTTATATTTCAAAATTTTCTAACTTGAACCAACTAAATTTACAACTGTCTTTTTTTCTATGTATTCTTTTTCTGATGTTTATTTTGAAAAAATTCAGGCCCCTATGAGTTGAATGAGTAGTACAGTGATATTTGCATACTCATTGCTCAGATTCATTTATTGTTAATAGTTTAGCACATTCATTTCATCTTTCTACACACACACACGCAAGCTCTTTTGTGTGAACCATTTGAAATTAAATTGTAGATCTGTAAATGCTTCAGCAGTCATCACCTATGAGTAGGACATTATTCTGCAAGTCCACAATACCATCCTCACACTCAGGAATGTAACACTGATACAATAATATCTGATAATACATATTCAGATTCCTCCAAATGCCCCAATAGTGTCCTTTTACAGCTGTTTTTGCTTTAATCCAGAATCCAAAGATCGTGCATTGCTTTTAGTTTTCCTGGCTTTTCAATCTTGAACAGTTTCCCTGCACTTTTATTCTTTCTTTGGTCTTTCATAACTGACATTTCTGAAGAGCCCAGTCCAGTCTTACAGACTGACCCACAAACTGGATGTGTTCAGTTTTCTTATTGTTCAACTCAGGGTAAACTTTCATGTCAAGTATAGTACATAAGTGATGTGTTTAATAGCTGCTCTTTAACAAGGAGTGAATCATCCACTGACATTCTTGATGTGTCTTGAAGTTCACAACTTACTCTTACAGCTCATGCTTCATTAGTCTAAGGCAGGGGTCAGCAGACTACAGTGTGAGCCTAATCTGGCCCACTGCCTATTTTTTGTGTTTGGCCTATGAGGTAAGAATGGTTTTGACATTTTTAAATGGTTGAAAAAAATCAAGAGTATTTCGTGACCTTGAAAATTATGTGAAATTCAAATTTTAGTGTCCATAAATAAAGTTTTATTGGAACACAGCCATACACATTTGTTTACATATTGTCTATGGCCTGCTTTTGCACTATAACTGCAGACTTAAGTAGTGGTGATGGAAACCGGATGGCCTGCAAAGCCTAAAATATTTACCCTTTGGTCCATGACAGACAAAGGTTTCCCTGGTCTACAGTATTCTAAATTCTGACACCATTTTCTTAGAGGTAGATTTTCATTTGCAAAATCAATGCAATGTATTAGCACCTGCAATAGTTACTTTTTGCTTTCTAGCTTTTACTGAGTTCTTGATTTCAGTTTCATGTGTCCTTAGTAAATAAAATGTGCTTTGTTTCATAAACGTAAAGATTGTTTTACATCCACAATTGGCTTAAGGATTTTAATTTATTTCACTTTTATTACAGCCTGGCTTTGATTGATTTAGAGGGTTGGTCAATTACAGACCAAGTCATTACTTCAATCAAAAGCTTGAGGAAACTTGACACAACCTAAACTCGCTTCAGTTCACCAATTAACTGGAATCCTTTCTCCGAATGTTATTCTAAAGTAGTCCAAAGAAATTTAAATCCAGTCCATTTGAGTCAGTGTTTTCAAATTTATCTTCCAACACAAACAAAGGTAAAAACCATGATCAAAGATTCTTTAAGATATGCTTGGATTTCCTAAGTTCTGATCATAAGCAGCAATCTGAATTTAGCTAGGAAATCAGTAGTCACCACAGACCCCACTGTGGTCATAGCTGAGCACTCTCACTGAATGGAAAAAGTTCAAAAGGTAACAGTCTTTCTTTACTTTTTTCTTAATTCACCTCTGACAGCACTACCACCTCCCATTGTCAGGTGCCCAGGGAGGAGACACTCCAAGACAGTGGTCTTTTAGCCACTCTCTTCTCCTTAAAAAACAACCATATATCTTCCATATAACAGTGGCCTCTTAATTTGAGACTTGTCATGTATTTGCATTTCCAGAGTGAAACAAACAAAAAAAATGACATGTGAAAGTCAGGCCCATAGTATTAAGGTTTCTACAGCAAAGACGTTTTGGCCAATGCTTGAGACCATTCTGATCTTTGAAGTTATGTGAGGATTGTTTGTACTTGTGTTTTGAAGTAAGCCAGGGAATGCATAAAGCAACTTTTCTCAGTCTCTTTTTTTGTTGCAACACACAACTTGGAGGATGATTACATGTGTAAGATACTTCTGACTTTTGCCAAACATCAATAAGGAATTTCCATTCAGGAAAGGCTCTGCCCCCTTCTCTCCCCTCATGATGGGGATCTTAATGCAACTGAATGGAGTGACATTAGTCTACGGATAGCTTCAAAGACAATATAACTCATACTTAAGCAAAAAGTGATTCCTAAATATTGGTACTTTATTATTGGTTAAACATTCCTTGGGCCATCATGTCTAAGAACCACTGATGTTGAGGCTTGCACTCTCTTGCTTGAAAGGAAGTGCCCCAAAACCTGGGAAAGGGCTTCCAAAGAAGGAGAGAGAATCAACACTCCTGTTCATGGATGTTCAGCCCCAGATACTCCACAACCATGAAGAGCTTGAGCTTTCTGGTGAGTACATTCCCCAAGAAAAAGTGAATTTAAGGGAAGCAAATGTAAAATGTAGCAAAACTTGGCCTCAAATTTACATTGGAGAAACAGCCCACTTCAGTGATTTGGCCCAAGTAACTTCACTCCTTGTTAACCACAAAGGCTTAAGATATGGAGTATTAAGATTTTTCCAGATGTTCACAAAACCTTTTGTCTCTACCATGTAAGCTGCCATGTTCATCAACTTTACTATTGCTCGTTCTCCCTTCTTCATCTAATTTTTAATATGGGAAATTTGGACTAGGATAATCAGATGTGAAATGTGGGGTTTTTCCCACACCATCAGGACATAGAATGGATTTTATTAATTTAATAAAAATTAGCACTAATTAGCTAACTACATGACTCAATAAAAACTATACTAAAATTATTAAAACATTGATTTGTCTTTACCCTTAACCTGACATTAAAAAAAAAAAAATCCCAACTCCCTATAAACAAATGGGCCATTGCAGGCATAAGACAAATATTATTCAGTAAAATTTATTCAAGGACTAAAATGATTTAAGGCATTAGGAACATAAAAATGCATAAGATCCTCTTTAAATCCCAATATTCCCTAACCACTGGTTTATAAAAAATACTCTAAGGTTTATAGCATTAGTCTGGTTCTATTAGTTGATCAAGTTACTTATAGTGTCAGCAATTCAAAACAAATAATTCCCTCTGTGTGTGTGTGTTTGCTTGCTTGCAAATATGTTTCATTTATTTTAAAGTGTCTTTTTATATAGAAATCCAAGTTGCTGAATTTTATCTTGTCATTAAAATGGTATGAAAAGCAAATCAGTCTTCTTATAGGTTCTCTCATCCTTGCCAGTCTCAAATGACTGATGATGCTTGCAGCAAGGTTTTGTGAAATGAAATCTCCTTAACTTTTCAGGAAACGTTTCCTTTTTTACATGTATACGATTTGCCCCTCTTCTAGACACTTTTTTCAGTGTTCTAAGTTCAGGATTATTCTCTTGTAATATTATACTAATTATATAAACTATATGGAAAAACATTTTTAAAAGGTAAGATTGCTCGTTATTTAAAGTCATTTTCAACATGAATGAACTATGTAATTGGTATATTTTTAAAAAAGATAACAGATTCTGATTGATTCAGAATGATTTGAACGGCAGAATATTCTTCTTAACTTAAGGGTCTAATTATTTAAGTCATATGTGACTTATTGGCCACTTAAACATTTTTAAACAAAATTTAATCTTTGATCATTCAGCATCAGCATAATGGTTACCAATTATTGAGTAAGTCAGAGGAAATCAGGCTAAATCAGTAAACACCTCTGGATATTTTTCAAATTGATCTAAATAATAACAAAATAAATCATTATCAATTGAGTGCTTACCATGTGCCAGGCACTGTTCTCATATTATGCCCATTTTATAATAAGGAAGCTGAGGACTGGAAAGGTAGGTGTTGAGCTGCACCCTGCAGGCCTGCAGTCCCTGTACTTGCCCAGCCTCCAGATCAAAGAAGGAGCCTGAAGTCAGCGACAGAGATATCAATGATTTAATGGATGGGGGATCTTACATGTCTGAAACAAGGTTCTGGAGCTGCACCCCATCATGTGTGGCGGCTGGCAGGGCAGGACAAGGTGGCAGTCTTCTCTGCCAGGGGAAGGGGGAGATTACCTGTTATGGGGGGAACTGACATCAGATTGGCTCATTGGCTGCCAGTGAAACCAGCAAAGGGGCACACCCTTCACTGCCCCTTTGATAAACTATCATAGCGAAGACAGTTCTGATCTAAAAATTAGAACAATCACTGGTTGGGGCCAGGGACAAGTACATGGACATTTACTGATTAGGCTTTTTGATTAAGAGGGAAGATCAGTTGAGTAGGGTGTAGGTGAGGCAGGGACTAGTCAAACAGGAGAGGTGCAGAGAACAAGAGAACAGCCATCTTGGGTGGCCTGACCATGCAGTAGGCTAGTTATTATTTGTTTCCTTTTCATAAAAGCAGAGTGCAGAGGAAAAAAGCTGTTTTAGAAACTTACTTTCCACCTAGATAAATAAAGATTTAACAGAATTCACTTAACATCTATACATATGTTACTAAATTTCCTGTCTCTATTACTTATTGAACATATAATTCACGCCAAAACTGAAGAAAGGACTTTCATTTTAAAAAGCATTTCTTATAAAAATTCTATACGAAGAAATGATAGCTAAATTAGCACTTGAAAAAGGCCAAAGAAAATTATATACTGTATATAATTATGCCTCATTATGACCTCTGCACATTTTCCAGAAAAGTTAGGCATTAAAAACACACACAACAGGAACACCTTAAAGGTCAGAGCCTGATGAAAGAAAAATGCAATAGTTAATTATGAAGGACGAGATTAATGTTCTAGTTGGAACATACATTTTTGCTTGAGAATACTTTAAAATGTGCACTTTCCCTTTCATGTGTTTTGTTTCATATCTGAAAGAGGTGGTAGAGAGAGAAAATTCAAAGTATAAATTAAATTTTAATTTAATGAAATGAAAATGTGGGCTTTTTATGTGATTTTCCTTCACTTGGGTCTTTTTTCCCCTAAAGGTAATCTAGTTTTAAAAGTAAATACTGAGGTCTCAGTTTGTAAAAAATTTATCTCAAAATTTCTCATTATCTTCAAGAGATACTTCTAAGACAGCAGAGTTCCTGGATCATATTTGCTAGATTTCACCCTGGCAACCCACCTAATATTTAAAATAACAACAAATGACAACTTTTTAAACTTTTTATTAGAAAATAACTCAAGATTTACAAAATATTGCAAAAATTAAAATAGGACACTAACTGCGTTTGCCTATTGTTAATATCTCAGTCCATTTGCTGTATCATTTTCTATCTACTCAACCATATTTTTTTTTCTGACCTTTTGAAGATAAGTTATATACATCATGGCCTTTTATCCCTAAATATTTTATTATATTTTTCTTAATAAGGATATAGGCATTATTCTCTTATATTAAATAGTGCAGTTATCAACTTCATAAATTTACATTGATGTATTTATATTTATGGATATAAATATATGATATATTTATGGAATCTGTTTATTTAATCTACCTTTTACATTCTAATTTTGTCAGTTTCCTTAATAATATCCCCTTGTAGCATTTTTGCCATCTTCAGGACACAATTTAGGTCTTGAATTTAGTTGTCATATCTCTTTAATCTCATTTAATCTGAAAACATTTCTCCAGCCTTTCTTTGTCTTTTTACGACATTAGCAATTTTGAAGAATAGATTCTCTCTTTTTAAATAGATTAGTCCTCCTTTTGTGTGTGTCTGATCTCTCCTCATGACTGAATTGAAATCATGCGTTCTCAACAGGACTATTGCATAGGTGATTTTCAGTCCTTCTCAGGTTGTTATATCTAGAGACACACAGTGTCCATCTGTCCCCCATTAGTGATGTTAATTTTGGCCATTTTATGCAGAAACACTTTAAAACAATGCAAATATCCTGCCCCTTCTCAAAAATTTCCCTTTATTTAGCATCACTGATAATTCTTGTCTGAGTCAATCCTTACCAAAATGGTTGCAAAATTATGATTTTCCAACTCTGCCATTCTCTTCACATTCACCAGGTGGCCCTTGGTATTCCACAATAAGTAAGATTCTCCTTTCTCCCCTATTGACCTATTTATCATAAATATGAATTCATTAATTTCTTCCTTTCCCCAATTATTTATAATTCATTACTATACTGAAGTTATTTTGATGCAGAGATTGTTCCAGATTTGGCTAGTGGGAGCCTCTTAAATCTAGCTCTTCAATTCTTATGACATCTTTTAAATAATCCCTTGCTTTCTTGTATAACAAGGTGTTCGGTCTTTATCTTGTACCAACCTGCCCCAGTTCTTTAATCAACCTTGGTTCTTTTTAGTATTGGTTGGTATTAGAGACTGAGATCTGAGTGGTAGGTGTGCTTAGGGCTACTGAGGTGTTTTTGCTTTTTGACTCTTTCAGCCAACAAATCTAGGAAATACACAAGAGTGTATGTACATACACGTACAAAGGCATATTCATACCTGCAGACGTATACACACACGTACAGACCTGCATATACACATACATAGACTTACTTTAGAATTCAGGAGTTGATACCAGTCCCTCCAATTTCAACTCATCTCACAGATTCTTTCTTGACTTCTCCAGTTCCATATTTGTATTTCTCTTCTTCCACCATGGGAACCCTGGAGACCAACATCAACACATTTACTCATTTGCTGAAGAATGTAATACATTTAAAATGGTTTCAGAATTGCTTCAGAACCATTATAAACAAACCTGCTAAAAAATTTCCATATTCATTTACAATTCCCCCATCCCCATATTGTTCCCATACCCTCCTCCAACCCTACTCAAGACTGAGGGTGTGTGGTCAAATACTGTGCTCCAAAGTTCCTAAGTTAGATGTTGTGACTAAGTTATTGGTTCTTTCTCCTCCTCTCTTCCTCCCTCCCTTCTTTCCTTCTTTCTTTCTCTTATTTCTTAATTTCCTCCCTTCAGTTATGACGTTCATTTAAAATAAAATTAAGTTCATGTGTTTCCATTTCCTTTCAGTTTTAGGTTATTTTTTCTTCCTTCCCATATTTATGGGCTTAATGTTATTTTGGGGGTATGTAAGATATTAACTTGCTTTCCATGGTTGAAGCTACACAGAAAGGTATATTCAAAACACTGTCACTTCCTCCCCTATCCCATCAACCTTATTTCCCCTCAGCCCTTGTTAAGTTTGAAATTCCATTGTCTTTCGGCTTGTTTTTCCTGTTTCTTTCTGTAATAGTAAGCAGATATATATGACTATGTTCTTATTTTTCTTTCTTTCCAGCACAAAAGGTAGCATACTACCCATGTCTTTTGCCTTTAATTTTTTCGTTTAATAGTATCTCCTGAAAAGTCACTCCATATCAGTTCTTGAGATCATCTTCATTCTTTTCTATAATTATATAGCACTCACTGAAGTCACAACTTCTTTGAAGCCCCTTTGTAAATGCAAAAGGAGATTTGGAGTATATTCCATGACCATATTAAGTAAAAGGATTCATGACGAGAAATTTTCTTCAAATAAGGTGTTGGCATAAATGCCTATATCTGCTCTGTTTGTTTTCTAAGAGCAGCTGTGTTCTGAGTCCATGTTTTCAGGCTTCTTTTGACTTTCCTCTAGCAGTGAGCCCTATCCTCCAGTCTCTTAATTACACTCAGTGCCATCCTTACCCCCACCAACAACTGGCAACTTATTCTAGGTCTAGAAACATGCTTAAATATGTGTTGTCATCAAAAACTTTCTCTCAGGAGTGTCACCTCTGTTGTACCACTGCACAAAGACTCCCAGCTGAAGGGGCCAGTCAGGATGAAATCCATCCAATATTCTGCCGACCGAATCACACCAGCACACACGTGGGAATATGTCTCCCCAGAGCAAGGGTCAGATTTCACTAATTTTTAAAAAGGCACCACAGAGTCTAGCAACAGCTTCATCCCCAATCCTTCTTCCTGATCATGTGACCGTAGTATGTCCTACATTATCTGAATTCTCAGCAGTTTTAGGCTGGTGTATCTCTCCCATCTGCTCTCCCTCTGCAGTCTTATTTCTGCCCTGTCCATTCTACTGAAATGGCTCAACTACAGTTCCTCAGGAGATTATAATCCTACCAACCACAAAGGAGCATCTGGCACTTGAAACCTTTCTTGAAGGCCATTTGTCCTTTGACTTCTGAAGCCCACAATTCTATTTTCTGCCTCCTACTTTTGACACATGTGTCTCTTTCCTCCCTTCTCTACTCAAGGTCTTTCTCTAGGTTTCCTTCTTTTCCTCTCTTTTCACTCTGGAGATCCTGAGTTATTTTCTACTCCCATGATTTCAACTTACCTCTAGCTGTGCGTTCCAGCCTTTCATCACTACGCTTGCCTTTGCTCAGGAATTCTAGATCTAGGTCCATTTATCCAACTGCCTTTTCAGCTAATGGTTTCCTTAGGACCTCAAACTTTAAAACCCAAACTGTTAATATTTTTTACTCTTACATGATTGTCTCACATAAAGACATTAACATTTTCCCATTTGTTCAACATTCAAATTTAGGAATATCTCTTCTCTCTCGCTCTCTCTGTCATTCTCTCTCTCTAACCCTCTCTCTAACTAGAAGAGGCCTGATGATCCTTCTTCCCCACATTTTGAAAGCTTCCTTGTTTAAATACTTCCTATTCTCACTGCCATCCTAATGCTGAGAATCCCCATGACTCACACATAGTTCATAGCAGTGATTTTCTGATTCCTTATTCATTTTTGGTTCAGGCATAGTGATTATCACTTTGCCTCACACATTTCATTTAATCAAGTCCTTTGTGAATATCTAAATTTGTGATCTACTAAAGCTACAGACAATGCTTGTGAAATATAGCCTTATTTTGAAGGTAAGTTAATAACTTTGGGACTCTCAGTCCTTAGTCTGTAGAAGACTGGAGGAGCTTGTGCAAATGAAAATTCCCAGTCCCCTGATCCAGTAGATCTGGGGTAGAACCTAGTAAGTGTCTGTAGAACACATGCATCAGGTTATTCTTTGCAGGTATTACACTGACCAAGCTTTGTTAGTCATTCCTCCAAGCAGTCCCTAACCTACTACCCAATCTATGTTGGAGATCGTATTTTTCACACATATTTATAGATTACCTGCTTTCAAAAGTGATGTGTGATGTGAGGCAGCTTATAATAAAAATCACAATTCAGTGGAAAATCATTACTATAATAAAAGACATGAGCCAAAAATAAAATAGTGAGGGAATAATTATTTGAAAATCCAGGCTAAGGGAAAGGACTAAAACTAAGCATAAAAATTGACTCTAAGCTTCTTAACAATCAAGATAAATAAGAAAACATGACCAATGAGGGTCTTCCTTATCTAATAAAAGGAAGTAACTTTCTTCTGCACCTGAATTTTGGGAGAAATTTGCCGTGTGCGTCTTTATTTGGGGACCACTGAATAACATGATAGATAATGGGATTTAAATCTATTTTTCTTTTTTAAAAAGAAGTCCGCATAGAGCGACTTCTTACAATAAGCTTAGATGAAAATTGAGGGCATAGAATGTTTGCATTTGGAGAATCTTGAAAATGCCTAATTGGGGGATTCCTTCAATAATTCCTTCCAAGTATCAATAGTCTCAGCTAGGCTTTTGACAGGAGATGAATAATACACAATGCAATTTGAGGATACCACTCATTTGTACTCACACATAGTCTACATTTGTGATTGAAAAAAAAAAAAGATCTGATGCATAGACGACAAAGATGCTGTTTCCCTGCAAAAATAAAAAGACTTGTCTGATATTTCTATCTTAATGGAGAATCACTTCGCCTCTGTACAACAGTCAGCCAAATGAGCACTTCGAACGGATCAAGGGCAGTTCTCACAAAGCATGTCTGCACAAATTGATGGAAATGCCAGAACTCTGTACCATAAGGCATAAAGGAGATGGCCTATCTTAGAAATGTTTGAGGATAAGAAGTTCCAAAGGTCTGTCTTGACCACAGAAGATCCTTAACATGACCCCTGTAAAATGTTTAATTTTGAGACCAACTGCATACCAAGAATTAACCAGGTAGATCACAAATTTTGATCCTAGGGAATTACATGTGGCAGTCAGTTGAGCAGACTAGTTTAATGTTATCCATTTAGACGTCAAAGTATGCCTGCCAAAGTTGATCATTTTGGTTTAAGGAGAATTAATATTTAGCAGCTTTTCCTGATGTAAGTTGGCCAACTGGCTGAATTGCTTGTCAGAGCCACTTCTGTAACCATATAGGAAGGCAAATCATCAACACGTGAGAGGTGCTTGTCTTGCTGTGGCTGGGTCATCTAAAGACAACCAATTTGTTCAGTTATAAAATTAAAAGGAGGGCACTTGAGATCCAGCTCTGTTTTATGCCATTTAAAATAGACATTTCATCTGTCAAAATGAAAGCATATCCTAGTCACATTAATTTGTGCCATATTGTCCAGTGGTAATGGCTCTGAGAGAGAATTATAAGCCTTGAATCTATGTTGAGATCATACACTTAGGCCTCTTTATGGATTAAATGACCGATGATAAATCAATAGTTCCATGAAAAGTCTTAAAATGCTCCTCATTGATTGAAAGACTGCATTTTACCTTCAGAAATACATGATGTGTGCTGATTTCTCATCTCCCATTCCATAGTCCAAACCTGTTTTCCCAGTCTACCCTCCTGCCTCTTCGTGTACACTCTCTTATATTGAAGTTCTCTGAACATTTGTCTCATTGCCATGGTTAGCTTTCTGATTTATTGGATCACCCAAGGCTTTGAACCGTCATTCTAGGAATTTATAAATGCTCTATGTGTTTGCTAAATAAAAGAATGAATGAATGGTGGGTGAACGACCAAATGGATGAATATTTTCTCCTTTGTTTATGATCAAATACAAAGTTCCTAACCATAACATTTGGAGACACAGAAGGAAGAGACAAAAAGTCAAAGAGCATGATGAATACGATCTGTGTCCTTTAGCTCAAGAGGTTGTTTTGGCTTCCTAGCAAGGAAAGTTGGAATCATATCACTCCAGATTTCAAGGTACAGATTGTGGGAAGTGGATGGACTCCATCAACACTTGTCATGAAGTTACAGACCTTGTCACATTGGCCAAGTCATTGTAGTGTTCCAGTTGGATTCCTCTAATGTTCTCTTCCTGAGGAAAATCCAAAGAACACCTAAACAGTTTGAATAATGAAGACTGTAAATTCCTTAATTTTCTCATTTCTGTCCTGGTTCCCATATGTGTATCACAGGGTTGTATTTAGCCTCCAAAATTTTCAGTTGATTGATAACTGTTATGTTTAGATGCCAGCTCTTTTTCACTACATTACATGACCAAGTCAATGATTTCCTATATTTTTCACCTCATGGCACCCAAAAGAAGTGATGACTTCATACTCTGGAGTATATGGAGGAGGTTGTTCATGGAGACGGCCACCACGGGACCAGAGGGGGTCCAACCTCAGTAACACCACATTCTGATGTTTGACAGAACAGAGTCTGTCTTCAGTATACAAAGCTCTTGTCTTCAGTATACAAAATCAAATCTTGGAGTAAAATGTGATGATCAGGTCCAGTTTTTCATTCCCAGGAATTAGTTTTACTAACTCTAAACATCCAAGATAGTGATTGTTTATCTTATGTTTGAAAATTTCTAGAGGTGGTTGATTGTCCTGCTACGGGAACATTGTTCATGGACAGAAGTCCTCACGTCAGCCACTTTGCTCCCTACTGTTTACAGTCAGATCCTTTATCTTCTCATAGAGGAGAATCAATGTTCTCATGAAAACTATCCCTCAAAACCTTGTCTAAGTAAATTGTCCATCTCTTTTCAGGTAAATAAGGCCAATCCTTTTGGTCTGTTATCCCAGGGTTGGTTTCCTATTTCTCAATATTGTATTTTATCTTATTTTGGGTTCTCTAAATTCACTATAATTTCTACACATATTTTTTAAAATACATAAATCAAAACTTGAGAAATTATTCTATAAAAATCTGGTCATCACTGCATATGAGCATATGGGCTCACTCTCCTCTTACTGTGGTCACTGGCATTCTCATGCATTATTGCGTTTAAGTGTAGTCGATTGATACCATTTACACCTATTTTTAACAAACAGATGAGAAAATGTGGACAAGGGACTCAAATAATTCAACTGTAAATATTAATGTTAATCATAACTGTTATTGAAAAAAGCACTCTAGTTAATAGTGCTTGACAAATGTTAACTCACTTGGTTCTCACAATTAACCAGTAGACACATTAGTATTCCTATTTTATAGGTGAAGAACTGAGGCTCAGGAACATTGGGTAACTTGTCCAGGGTTGGTCTTGAATTCAAGCAGTTTAGTTGTCTGACCACTGCCACTTAGTGTCTCTAACAACAGTAGTTTAGAAAAATAATGGTCAAACCGATTTGCACTTTGTACATTATTCAGGTTCTTTTGTTGTTACCCTGATACAGAAGCCAATGCAGATGAAAAGGTGACTTCTATCTTCGAACTTTATCAGTTGCTTCCTTAAGAGGACCAAGTACAACTTTAAAAGAGTTAATGCTCCCTAAATATGCTTCTAAATGTACTTTCCTAATCCATTATGGTAATTCTTTATTGAGGTATATTTGACATACAACATTACACTAGCTTCAGGTGTGGAACATAATGATTTGATATTTATATATACTGTGAAATGATTACCACAATAAGTCTAGTTCACATCTGTCACTATGTATAGTTATACAATTTTTTTCTTTATGAAAACTTTTAAGATCTACTTTCTTGGTGATTTTCACATGTATAATACAATATTAATTATAGTCACCACACTGTACAGTACAGCCCAGTGACTTACTTATTTTATAGCTTGATTTGTACCCTTTGACCCCCTTTTACTTCTTTTGCCCATCCACATCCCTTGCCTCTGCCTCTGGAAACCACCAATCTGTTTTCAGTATCTATAAGCTTGTTTTGTTTTTGTTTTGGTTTTTGTTTTTTGGTTTGTTTTTTTTTTTTTTGAGATTACATGTCCGCATATAAGTGAGACCAAAAAATATTTGTCTTTGTCTGACTTATTTCACCTTCATTCTTTTTTTATGGGGGGGATAATAATCCTATGTGTGTGCACACGTGTGTATATGTATATACACACACATACTCACATTTTATTCGTCCATTCATCTATCAGTGGACACAGGTTATTGCCATATCTTGGCTATTATAAATGCTGCAGTGAACATGGGGTACATATATCTTTTTACTTTAGTGTTTTTGTTTTTCTTCGGATAACTACCCAGACGTGGAATTGCTGAATCACATGGTAGTTCTGTTTTTAATTTTTTGAGAAACCTCCATACTATTTTCCATAGTGGCTGCACCAATTTACTTTCCCACTGACAGTTCACAATGGTTCCCCTTTCCTCACACTCTTTCCCTTTGTTATTTGTTGTCTTTTTAATAATCGACATTCTAAGAGGTGTGAGGTAATAGACAATCATGTTGCTTCAAGAAAAAAATCTTGTTTATTAAGCAGATAGTTATATAGCATCCCCTATGTGTCCACATGATCTTCTAGGTGCTTTACAAATACAATCCATATAAGCCTACGAAGTAGACTCTACTTTAAATATGGAGAAACTGAGGACAGAGAGGTTAAACAATTGCCCAAAGTCCCAGAAATAGCATGGAAATAGAACTGGGATCTGAACCTACACCCCAGAGACCATGATCCTCTATTGCTTGCTATGCAATGTGTTATTTATAGGATGTATGATGACTGTTATAATCCTTTTATTAAATTTAAAACCATGAATTGTGTATTTGTTGGTAGGTGTGTTTAGGCAGACATATGCATACTGATGCACCTTTTACAAATCTAAATGGAAATGAAAACAAGCTCTCTTACCCAGAAATAGCTTTATTTATGGTAACGTATGCCAAGAAACCTATGTTCAAACACACATACAGACCTCAAGTTTCAAGATTTCCGGTGCAGTAACATAAACAGGAAGTCACTAAAATTCCTCCCCCAGTTTGAGATACCTGAGTTTTCTAGTGGATTCCAAATTTGGTGTCCTGACTCCAGCTCCAAGCAGCAGAGCCCAGACAGGGCTGAGCACCTTACAAACTGTCCTGGACTCCCCCATCCTTAAACAGAGGAGCCTTGAAAATATTTCAACCTTGAACCCACGTAAGCATCACGTCTGCCTCTGCTTTCATTACTGGAGAGGATGCTGTGCAACTATGATGTATCTGTCATTTGTGACGGCAACTGCATTAAGGACATCACTTTTACAGTATCAAATGTTAGTCATTGTGTCTCTCATTAAAAAGGCTGTTCAATTCAATTTAAACAAGGAATTTTATCACATGACACCCTCTACCTGGTTAATTTTAAATAATCTAATTTGGAAACATTTGGAAGTTCTTTTATATCTAATTTCCCTATGAGGGGCTTAGGCCATTTTGACCTTTGTTGAAATCAGCATATATTTCAGTTTGGGGAAAGAGAAGAAGGAATGTTGCATCTTACAGCTTATGGTTGATGTGTACAGTTGCACCTAAAACAAGACACTAACAGCTACCAAGTGGAATATTAAAAGATACTATAGAAAAATATAGGTATTGCCTAAGCAAGCAGTAAAAGCTATAGGCAGTGCTGCTTAAAAGGGGGTAAGTTTGATGGGTTTTGGACACATCACCAACCACAGTGGAGGAAGAACTCTGGGCATTGGAGTCACAGGGCCTAAGTTTGAATCCCAGCCCTGCCACCCACTATCCATATGGCTTTAGGCAAATTACTTATCCTTTCAGAGCCTCAGATCCCTCAATCATGTAATGAGGATGCAAATAATTGGCAAGGCTGCTTTGAATATGAGACAGAATGTATTAATTAGCCCAGTTCCTGGCCCTTTCTAGGGATAGATAGATAGATAGATAGAGATAGAGATAGAGATAGATATAAATGGTGTTTGTTATTATGAAGATCTACATTTTAATTTACAATTTTGATATGAGAAATTAAAGAGAAAAAAGAAATGCTTTTGGCATCATCAAAATGGCAAAAAGAAGATTCTGGCTCCCTTCGAGTGCTCAAAAGCTGGATGCTCTGTTGTGAGATGTCTGATATTGAGTGACTAGCACATACTAACCCACCATGCTACATGCAGTAATGTTGGGCCAATGTTTGCTTGATCGCCCTAGTTCATTGTGAGATACTTTATTTGAAACAAACAAACAAAAAATCCATAAAACTTCAATTACTAAATAGGTTTCCATGATGCAGACAAACTTATCCAAAGTAGGACCATTTTGCACAGACTTAGAGCTGTACAAAGTACCAAAGGCAGCAAGTATGGTCTGTATACACTTTCCCAGTTGTAGCAAACCATGATAAATTATATCTCAACAAAGAAACTACTCTTATTCAAAGCAAGTTTGGAAACAATATTTCAGGAGTCTAACCCTTCTTTAATCATATACTTTGATGGAAGAATGTTCTTATGCACATCAGCTCAGCTCAATTCCTTCCAGAAGGACTGACATCTTAAACTGCACTAAACAATGAATCACCTTGTCAAATAAAGTGCAAAATGGAAAACCTGTTACCAAACTCATCTGATATAATGACATTTACAACAACATGTTTGAGGTGATAAACCGACAATAATAATTATATTTCCTTTAGACTTTGATTGTACTTTGAAAGTTCGATGCAATCATACTTTCTTCCTTCAAGAAAATTTTACACCCCGACATTTAATTTCTGAAACTTCAAACCTTCTATGAACATGCAAATCACAGTTGGCATTACAAGAAGCACTCTCGGCTCTCCTTCAGGAGCCTGGAATAATGATGGCGATGATGATGCAAACAACAGCTAAGTATAGGAGACTCTTCCTGTAATTCAAGGTTGATGGAAGTGTTTCAGTTCAGAAATGACAAATAGGGCACTTTTCTCTCCCTAACCACAGGATTCTGATGGTGGACTTTCTTGAGGAGAATAAAAGCAGAATCAAGGTCATACAAAACACAGATTACAACTACATGCCCTGAGCTTTTGCACATAGTAGGCACTTAAATACAATTAAATGAAAAACCATTCCTGGGAATTTTTCGTATAATATTCTGAGCACTCGGAAGACTGGGTCACTCCTCTCAGGGTGAGGTTTTAATTACCCTCACAGAGCCGGCCGGTCCTGGGTTCACAGACATTACAGGCATTCCTGGCTCCCTCTGCTGCCCTGTAATCCTGCTTGGTGAACAGGCTCGCCCGCTGGCTCCTGGACAAACACCTCTCCTCCCTCCAGAGTGGCCGAGTGTTGGATCTGCTCCTACATTCAGAAATATGCATTGCTCTGGCAGTTGTGTTCAAAGCCCGTGGGCTCATGCTCACTAGCAGTCTCCACCTATTCTGCTACTTGTCAGTAGCTATGGCTGAAAGTTCAGTTGGAAAATGTGAAAACTTTTGACTAAAATGAGATTTGATAATACCGTTTGCAGGTACCAGTTATCCACACTCAGAATCAGGCACAGGCTGAAATCTCTTCTCAGAATATTTGGGATTACAAAATCTACTCAAGACCCAAGAGTTTAGAGATTAAGAGACAACAAAAAGATGAAATCACATGTAAAAAAATGGGACTTTTATTTCTAGACATAATTGTTTTGGGTGCTATACTGAGCATAAAAATTAAAAATTTTGTATGTCTAGGAAGTTGTAATCTTACATAAGTGTTAACATACAAATATGTTATATACATATTTTTTTCTCTATGAGCCCTCAGATTTTATACGGCCTCCTACGATAGAGACAATAAACTTTAATACTCCAGAGCTAAATTAGGAATGTGTTTATTATGTTACTTGATTGAAATACTTTGCCTACAGCTGCGTCAGCTATTAGATTGCAAACTCCTCGTGGCCTATATCTTGTTCTAATGCTAAAACCATGCTTTCCGAAATAGTAGCACTCAAGAAGTTGGTTAATATTGAAATGAATATGGATATTTAAATAAAAGATATCCTGGATTTTTTCATGCTAAAAGGCAATTTGACACAGTCTTCCAAAAGACAGGGCAATTTCTAGAGCAGCTGGACTCATGCCAGACCCA
This sequence comes from Camelus dromedarius, assembly GCF_036321535.1. Lineage (NCBI taxonomy): Eukaryota > Metazoa > Chordata > Mammalia > Artiodactyla > Camelidae > Camelus > Camelus dromedarius. The sequence continues at coordinate 38,734,973 of NC_087440.1, forward strand.
GTACATAATAATTTCACAGTTCATACTTGCTAAATGAATAAATGAGGAATGACAAGATGTTTAATATATGGAATATGAGACAGTTTCACAATTTAGAACTCAAGGGAAGATGATCCTGTTGGTAAATGAACACATCAGTGTGCTATGAGGATTTAGGCAGCAACCATGACAGCAATGATCAGTCACAACCCGACAGGAACGTCATACATAGCTCTAATGCATGTACTGTCTCTACTGCCTTGCAAGATGTTTCTTATGAAGCCCATTCCACAGATTTAAAGGCCAAGATTTGACAACAGACCCATCCCTTCCAAGGCCTGTTATTTTCCCACTTCCCTGTGCTGTCTGGCTTGTCACCTGAAGTCCATGGGACCAATGAGAGTCGGGGCAGGGAGGGTGGGGAAAGGATATCAGACTCACAGCCTTTCAGACTCATTACAGGCAGGTGATGGCAATTTGATGCAGTGAGGTCAGTTAGGAGAGGATACTATGATTTTGTTGATTCTAAAAATGAAACTTTTCTACGTATGCATGCATATGACTCTAGCCAATTTTTAAAAAATGATTTTGACCCAAAGTGTAGAAGAACACTTGCCCATTCTTTGAAAACAATAAGAGATGATTGGTGGCCAGACGCTGAGATGCTCATCTTCCCTCGGCTCTGCACATCATTATTTGTAACATCATTGAGGGGGGGAAAATGATAGACTCCATATTGCGCAGGATACTGCTGCATTCAAATAGCTTTGTCCCTTTCTTAAGAAATCAGGCAGGAACGCTGGCTAATTGGAGGGCCAGCAAGCCCACGAAGCCCACGTAATGAATTCCAGGGGCAAGAACACATCAGGACTCACATTCGAGTAAATGACTCTAGTAGCAAAGAAATCGAGAGGTTGTCTTTTCATGTGCAGTGACCACGGGAACAAAAGCTTCGTGGAGCCTGCCAACATCACCCACGTAGAGTCTGGGCTAATATCTGTATTAATTTAACTTTTCGCTGGAATTGCTGTTCAACTTTTTCCTCTTAAATGAATCATTGCTTTAAAAAATGAAAATCTATAAAATGTAACAAGGACTCTATGACAATTAGTGCCGTATGCTCTTTTTTGATCCTCTTTTGGAAGCTGAATTTTTCATGGCTCAGATATTGTTCCAATAATTATTTTGAAATTTTGCCATATTCTTCTGAATTAGTGTTCTTCATTTATCTCTAGGGAAGAAGATGAGGAACTGCAAACCACTTACCTTTGTAGCAACCTGGTTGAAACCACAAGTCAAATGATAGCAGTAGTAATCATACTTTTCTGTGTCTCTCTCCCATCCAGTAAGTTTCAACACGTTGCCACTCAGCAGCCCCCATCTCAGTGCAGCCACTGAGAGGAGATGTGAGCATCCTGTCAGTGATGGGCACGGGTTTGGGAAAATCGTGTCTGGAAAACACATAAGTACTTCTCGATTTCATTACCACTGATTGAATCTATAAAAGTCCAAGCTCAAGTCAATTCACTAATATAACAAACAAGTGAAGATACAAAATTTCTTAATCCAGAACCCAGGAGATCAGCTCTGCTTAATAACTCACTCTCATCTCCTACTTTCAATCTTTTAGCTAGTGCTGGGTTTCTGTAGGCAAAACCATCTATTCCTTTTCTCATCTCTTCTGCAAGAGTTCAGGCCACCATCATCTCTTGCCTATTCTACTGTGGTATTTAGCCATCCATCCATCTGCCCATCCACTCAGCAAACATTCACTGGACTCCCACCGTGCGCCAGGCACTTTTCTGGGACACAGTATTGAACAAGACAAACAGAATCCCTACTCCTACGGAGCAGCATTCTAAAGAAGGAATAAGAAAAATTTTTTTAAAGAAGGAAAAGCCAGTTAGTGATTAGTATCCTAGTGATAATAAGACAGGCTTCTCTTTTGGAGGCAATGGTGGTAAGTACAGATAGGTGCCTTCAATTTTTGGGTTTTCATATTCAGATAAAATCTGCTATTTGTCTTTGACCTCAGACTGTGGAAGGCCAAATAGCTGAATGCCTACTTCAAAGTCATTTTTGGCATCCCTAAACCTGTCAATAATCAATGATTGAGTACTCATGTGGATTTCCATGTTACTAATGAAAGTAACAACATCAGTGATACAAACAAAATATATTATTAAGCTTACTGTTAAAATCTGGGTATTCGTTTTCAATTGTAGGTAAGCATTCTAGATATATCTGGAATAAAAATCTACTTTATGCTTTAAAATCTAAAAACACTCAGTTAAAATAAAAATATATATTTATTTTCCTTGATTAACTACTATGCTGTATGATGATTGCAAAAGCTGTTAATTTTATTTATGTATGAATGCAATTGTGAAGAACTTTTAACCAGTTAACTAAACAAGTTAATACATTGGCAGATGAACAAACAAAAAAGCCCTTTATCCTGTATATATAGATTCAGTTATCAAACTCCATTTAGGCTATAATTTTAAGAAAATATCCTCTGGGAACTTTTTGCATCTTGTTAAGATGCATTAAAAGCAGAATGCCAAATTTTACACCTCAAAATTTCCTAATGAGGCGAAGCTTTGAAACACATGCTTTACAACACCCATGATAAACCACCTTTTAGTCTGTTCATACTCAGACTATAAAGAGCATGAAGACGAGAAGAGGCTGCTAGAGAAAAATCAGGAAACCCCAAACTGTCTTGCTCCTCTAGTGAAGTTAGTAGGAAGCAGCATCATAGTGACTACGGGAGCGGTGTAGTGGTTGCCAGTGCTGTTTAGTGGTTTCTCGACTCAGCTTGGTTTCAAACTTCGAAAATCAACAACTACAATCTTCCATGATAAAATTGTAGAAATAATTACATTTATTTATTCAAATATTAGATTTATGTTTAAACCTGGCATCCTTTTTATAATAAACTAAATACTGAATTTGACACTTACCAATTCAGCATTGACCCAAAGAAAGCATGAGGTTTGCATCTAGCAAGAGGTAAGAAAAGCCTCTCTGAGAAGGTGACCATACTTTTGTGACCTGAAGTACAAGAATGAGCCATTCAGACAGTGATCTGGGTGAGGAGCATTCCAGGCAGAGAAAATAAATGGTGCAAAGGCCCATGGGGAGCAACCAGCTTATCACATGGAGAGGAAGAAAGAAGTGGCTGAAGACCAGGAAACATGTGAAAGGATCCCAGCGGAGGACTGAGAGGCAGGTAGGAGTGGATGCTAGACATCCTCTTCCACTCTCGTCCCCTCCTCCGCCGTCCCGCCTCCCAGGCCCCATGCATTCCACCCTCAGCATCCTGCAGGATAGTCTTTTTGCAATGTGGTTGTATGCTACCACTCTACTCAGCATCCTTCTGTGGTTTCCCACAGCACATAGGGTGCTACCCAAACTCCTTGCTAAGCCTCCAAGACCTGGCCCCTTCAGACTTATCTAGGCAGGTCTCAGGACTGCCTCTCCTTCCCTCATTCATTTCCAGGCCCTCTGCTCATTCACATGCTGCACTACATTAAATCCAGCCTGTTGCCCGCACAATTCTCTTCACCAGCATGCCCTTTTCTTTGGCTCTTTGCATCAAGTAATTAACCACTTAAGAGCCACCAAAATTGTATCACTTTTGTAATTTTTTGCAGTAAAATATAATATCTTTCTTTGTTAATACAATGTCCTAAGCTTCTTGTAAACCATAAGATTATATTTAGTTTAAGTATATTATTTCTGTGAAAAAAAATGTCCACTACACAGTAAATGGTCACATGTTGAGAAAAATTTATCCTTGTAAATATCTTCCTAACTGATATTTTCATATTTGGAAATTTATTACAAAAGCAGTGCATGAGGTGAAAGAATCTAAAATTTCTTGTATACATTTTTCTTTTCTCCAGTAATAAACAGTTACCTTTCATTAAAAAAAAAAGAAAAAGTCCAGCTCCTTTCTCAGGCCTTCTCTGACAACAGCTACCAACATTGGGTCTCTCCCTACCTCATGCTAATATCCCCCATTAGCTATTTCTCCTTGAATTTATTTTCTTATATTGACTCTCTTCCCTATGGGACTAAAAGCTACTTGAGGGCTGATGCCACATTCATTTTCTTTGCCATTGTAGCCTTAACACCTAGCACAATGCTGGTGGTGGTTGGCCCTCAATAAATGTCCATTGTGTAGACAAGAGAAAAATAAAAATAAAAACAACAGTGATCCTTTTAAGTTACAACCCAGTAGAGGAATAAACAAACAACCAACAAATCAAATAACAGTAACACGTGAAATGATTACCTCCCACTACCAACTGTTCACTATATGCCACGCATGTAGTGTACTCAAGAATTTGTTTCATTTATTGCCCACAGCAAATCTGTGAGCAAGACACTACTCTCCTTGTGTGTTTTTTGAAACTAAGAAATGAGAAGTTCAGACAGAAAAATTACCTTTCCCAAAGTTATGGGCGGTAAGTTGTGGAACCAATGGTGGATCACGGAAGGACTTGAATTCCATACTCAGAAAGAAGACTTTATTTAATTGGCATCTGGGAGCCACTGAAGGTGTTTTGAGCAAAGTAAAATAAATCTAAAAATATTTTATTAGTAGGAGTGTTCATTCACTGAATTATACTAGACCATTGTACTTTTAAGTCTGAAACCCAAACAGGGCTGGTATTCCACTTCCCTCCCAGGCTTTGCCCAAGGACTCAATTTCTGATTCTGTCCCTCAGTTGAAGAGAACTAGGGTAACTTTTAGAATGTGAAATGCTCCTCTGACACACAAATAACCACAAAGACAATTAAAATATTACAAAAAGACAATTAAAAATTTTCCAAGATGTGCAAAATGTGTTTTTAAATACATTATTATTTATACCAAGTTTTTAATACGAAATATTCTCAGTGTGCCTGTTTTGGGTCAATCCTGTTAAACAAACAAACAAACAAACAAACAAAACACCCTGCAAAATATATTTTTCCACGTGGCTAGATAAAATCCCAGTTCTTGGGGAAACAGATTATGTACTTATGTTCTTCCTTCTTTGCGATTATGAATAGAAAGCCAGGGACAAAAAATGTATCCTTGGGCAACACAATAATTTGCAAAAAGTCTGCACAGTTAAATAAGCATTTTTCTAAGAGTTAAAAAATGATAAGGGAGCAGGCAAGTACAAAAGAAATTAAATTTCAAGCTGTAAATGCTGATTTGAAATTTTTAGAGAGGTACAATGCACATGTAGTTATGTGATTCTTTTTCCCCTTAAAAATCCACTTTGATTATTTTCACATGTCATTAAATATTCTTCATGTTTTGTATGATAAATGTATAACTCTTCAACATGAAACTATACCATTATTTCTCTAGCAAAACTTCCTTTTTTGTAGTGAAATTTTTTTCAAGATTTTTTTTTCAGTCTTTCAGCTTCAATAATGTTAAAAAAAAATCCCACTGGGATGAAAATCTTTTTCAATAATCAGTTTTATTAAGGTATCAGGTACTTATAACAAAATAATCCATTTTAAGTTTATATTTCAAAGAATTTTGAAAAATGTATGTATCCTTGCAACCCCTATTACAATTAAGATATAGAATATGTCAAAGAGAGTGACCTTTGTGTCCCCTACTTCCCTGTCCTAGGCAACCACTGACCTGTCACTATCGATAAGTTGTGCCTGTTCTACAGTTTCATAAAAATAGAATCACATAATAAGTATACTTTTGGATCTGGCTTTTTTCACTCAGCGTAATGTTTTTGATACCTGTCCATGTTGCTCGTGTGAGAGAATTTTATTGCTTTTTATTGCTGAGGAGTATTCTATTATATGGATTTATTACAATTTGTTTATTCTTTCTCCCATTGAGATATTTGGTTTACTTAGATTTTGGCTATTTTGAAGACAACTGCTATGAACACTTGTGTAAATTTTCCTGTGAAGATGCTTTCATTTCTCTTGGGCAAATACCTAGGAGAGAGATTTCTGGGTTATAAATGAAATGCTTAACTTTATAGAAAAAATTTTAGAGGGGGAGGTAATTAGGTTTATTTATTTATTTTAATGGAGGTACTGGGAATGAAACCCAGGACCTCGTGCATGCTAAGCACTGCACTCTACCACTGTGCTATACCCTCCCCCACAGTGAATGCTTAACTTTTAAAGAAACCTTTTGTGAATTTCATGTTTCTAGTTGTGGCCTTTTCATTCCCACATAGAGAAGTCCCTTTAACATTTCTTGTAAAGCTTGTTTCATGGTGTTGAATTAGTTTAGCTCCTGCTTGTCTGTAAAACTCTTGATCTCTCCTTCAATTCTGAATTTTAGTCTTACTAGGTAGAGTGTTCTTGGTTGCAGGTTTTTCTTTTCATCTCTTTAATTGTATCGTACCACTCCCTTCTGGCCTCCAGAGTTTCCGCTGAAAAGTCTGCTGAGAATTTTATGGGGGTTCCCTTGTATGTAACTATTTATTTTTTCCTTGCTGCTTTTAATATTCTTTCCTTATCTTTAATTTTTTGCCATTATTTACTGTTCACCTTGGTTTGGACCTCTTTGGCACTATTCCATTTCTTGTGGAAAAGACTATTCTTTCCCCACTAAATTGTCTCAATACCTTTGTCACAAATCAATTAAATGTAAACATAAGAGTTTGTTTCTGTACTCTCAACTCTATTCCATTGATCTATGTATCTGTCTTTATGCCAGTGTTATACTGTTTTGATTATGGTAGTTTTGTAGTAAGGTTTGGAATCACTGTGAGACTTTCAATGTTTTACTTCTTTTTAAAGATTGTTTTTGGCTATTGGTCTCTTGCATTTCATACAAATTTTAATATCATTTTAAATATCTCAAAGAAATAATAAAGGCAGCTGGAATTTTGACAGAGATTACATTGAATCTGTGGATGAATTTGGGAAATATTGCTAACTAAGAGTATTAAGTCTTCCATTCTGTGCATGTGGGTATCTTTCCATTTATTTAGGTTTTTAATTTCTTTCAACATTTCATAATTTTCAGTGTATACATCTTGCACTTTTTTGTTAAATTTTTTTTGATGTCAATTGAAATATTTTTTTAATTTAGTTTAAAAAATTTTATAGCCTATATATATAGAAATATTGATTTTTATATATTGATCTCACATTCTGGAACTTTACTGAATTCTTTTCTTAGTTCTAATAGTTTTTTTGTGTGTTTATGGATTCTTTAGGATCTTCTATATACAAGATCATGTCATCTCTGAATAAAGATTGTTTCACTTCTTCCTTTCCCCTTTCACCTTCTTTCCTTCCCACCTTCCTTATTTCCTGCCTTCGTTCCCTCCTTCTTTCCTTCCTTCCTGTCTTTCTGTCTTCCTTGACTAGTTTTCCTGACTATAACCTCCAGGAAAATGTCGAATAGAAGTGACAAGAGCAGACATCCTTGCCTTGTTTCTGATCTTGGGAGAAAGCATTCAATCTTTCACCATTAAGTATGATATTGTCTGTGGATTTTTTAATAGACAGCCTTTGTCAGGTTGAGGAAGTTCCCTTCTAGCCTTAGTCTGTTGAATGCTTTTATCATGAAAGGAAGTTGGATTTTGTCAAAGCCTATTCTGAATACATTGAGATTATCATATGGTTTTTGCCTTTGATTCTATTAATATTTTATTGATTGAGTTTTATATGTTAAATCAACCTTGCATTTCTGGGATAAATCCCACTTGATCATGGTGTATAATCATTTTGTATGCTGCTGTGTTCAGTTTGCTCATACTTTGCTGAGGATTTTTGCATCTATATTCATAAAGAATATTGATTTACAGTTTTCATTTCTTGCAATGTCTTTGCATAGTTTTGGTATCAGGATAATGTTGGTCTCATAGAATGAGTTGGGAAGCATTCCCTCCTATTTAATTTTTTGGAAGAGTTTGTGAAGGGCTGGTCTTAATTCTTCTGTATATGTTTGGTGGAATTCACAGTGAAACTATCTGAATTTTCTTTGTAGGAAGTTTTTCTGTTGTTAACTTAATCTCTTTACTTGCTATAGTTCTTTTGAGATTTTCTGTTTCTTCTTGAGTCAGTTTTGGTAGTTTGTATCTTTTTAGGAATTTGTCTACTTCATCTAGATTACATAAATTGTTAGCATACAATTGTTCATATTATTCCCTTATAATTCTTTCTATTTTTATCAGCTTGATAGTGATATATCCTCTTTCATTCTTGTATTTAGTAATTTGAGTCTTCTTTTTATTCTTGCCAAACCGAATATGAATCAAAAAAGCAAAGTGAACAATTCACAGATATTATTCTATCAATGTGAAATTCAAAAACACACAACTATTATAAACATTTTTATTGATAACATTTATAATAAAAGTCTTAAAATCTTCAGCTTACTGGTTTCCTCTGGGAAAAGAGGGGAAGGAATAGGAGATTCAAATATATCTGTAGTTTAGACCTTGAAAAAGATACTTTTAACATTTATTTTTTAAAAAGTGGTAGATAAGATAGAATTAGCTTATTCTTTGTCCCTGTGTATATTAGAAATATTTAATAATTAATTTAAAAATTATATCATGTTAGTCCGTTGATTAAAACTTTTTAGTGGCTTCCCATGACACTTAATACAATTCAGATTTCCTACCTCAGGTCCTCCATGATCCCACTCTTAATTTTAAAACCACACCTCTTACTCTTCTCCTCTTTGCTTGTTAAAACACAGCCAGCCCAGCTGGCCATATATTTTCGACTCAGGTTTCCTCAGCCTCCCTCTTTCCTGGACACTTCTGGTTCCTTCAGCTATCAGCTTAAATGTCATCTTGGTGTGGCTATCTCTGCATATTCACCATCCCTGCACATTTCTTCTTTCTTTGTTACAGAATAATTTTATTTATTGTCTGTCTTCCTCACTGAGCTGTAAGCTCTAGCTAGGACCTAGTTTGCACAGTACTCTGTTCATAGCCTCTATCATGATGACTGTCATACACATGTGCTCACTGGATATGGTCCAATGTAATATAAAGATTGTGAATCTGCAACCAAAACTTTAGTATCTTAAATATCTCACACATCTTCATTTTCTTTAAATCACAGTAAACTCAACCTTAAGCCCAAACCCTGCATGGATGGGGGGAAAAGAAACATAAACAACATTGACAGTTGGATGGGGGGAAGGGTATGCTCATCAGCTCTTTACCATCCCTTGAAATGAGTTTGCTACTCATGTCCCCACTCCAGTCTCATATGAGGTCTTCTACAGCCCCTGGACCCATTCAACACAGATCTTTGCAGGCACTGCCATCTCTTCCCATCTACACCAGGATGCCTAAAATAATTTCTTCAATGATAGGAAACTTTTGCAAAACACAGTAAGAATTTTTGCTTCAAATTCTTCCCTGAGGCAAGGAAAATTACATGATGGAAATGGTGAAAGAGAAATAAATGTAAGAGGGAAAAGCACAAATTAATATCTCAATAAGCTGTTTTTCCACAGGGAAAAACAAATGACTGAATGAATGAAAGAGCATAGCCAGATTGCTAAAGCTAATAGTTTACTATTATTGCAGCCATCGGTTGTGTCAGACATCATTACATTTGTATATCTACTTTCCACATGATCTTTCAAAGCTTCCTATTGCTCTGAGTATAAAGACCAAGAACCTTAACAAGGCATGCAAGGCACTATGTGGTATAACCCCAAGATTTTTCTCCAGCCTCACTCCCTCTAACTCTAAGGCAGGAGTTCTAAATCTTGACTATGCATTAGAATTACCTGGGGAACTTAAAATATATATATACCATAGGCTAATCTCATCCCAGAATGATTATATCTAAATCTGTGGGGTGGGGCCCAGGCCCTGGTATTTTTTAAAGCTCCCCAAGTCAGGCTTGCTGGTCAGGGCTGGGACCCACTCCTTCATTCTCTAGCAACACTGGCCTTCTTTCTACTTACTGCAAAACAAAATGATTCTTCCCAGTTTTTCAAACAAGGTTGGCAAACTGGCATGCATGTCTAGCTTTTTCCATCATGAATGACTGACCAGTAATCTTCATACATATTTGAATCCAGCTGTTTTCCTCAGAGAAGTCTTCCCTGAGCCACCAAGTGAGGTCAGGCCCCCTGTTCTATCCTCTCATTGTACCCAGTGCTGACAAGGGAGAATATAGACAGCCAGGAGCTGCCCTGCCTGAATCACTCAAGAGTGTCTGCCCAGCCAGGGGCTGCTGCTGGACTCCAGTGAGAGAGCAAAGATCGCCTGTCACAGGGGGCATATGGGGGCTTCAAAGAACCCGTCGGCATCTCTCTCCCCCAGTTCCGCCTCCATTGCCACCTCCCATTTTGACTCAGTGGAATTTCTTCCCCCAGAGTGGCCCCCCTGTGTCCCCATTGAAGAGGGACCCCCCAGCAGGGACAACTCATCCCTTCTTGGCCCCCTACCCACCCCTAGACACTTCAGAAACAGCTGCAGCATCATTACTGTTCCAGGGGGAGCAAGAGGGAGATGAGGGGGACCAGCCCCTCTCAGGGTATCCCTGGTTCCACGGGATGCTCTTTTGACTCAAGGCCGCCCACCTAGTGCTGGCCGGAGGTAGCAGCCCCGTGTGTTTTGTTGAGTGAGACAACGTGGGGCGAATACGTCCTCACTTTCAACTTCGAGAGCAAAGCCAAGCACCTGAGTCTGTCGCTGAATGAGGAATGGGTTCAGCAACTGTGGTTCCAGTCTATTTTCGATATGTTCGAGCATTTCCTGATACACCCCATCCCTCTGGAGTCTGGAGACTCCAGCGATGTTGTCCTTGTCAGCTGTGCGTTGTCCTCCCAGCGACAACAGGGCCAGGAGCCATGCAGGGGTGTGTGAGGGAGATCGATGCTATCCCGATGCCTCCTCCACCGTCATGCCCTTCGGAGCGAGTGACTGTGTAACCCAGCATCTCCCGTGACCCACGGCAGCCCCCTGAACTCCCTTCATGGACCGATCCCCCCATATCCTGGGTTAGAAGAAGCATTGGGGGCGCCGGAAGTGGCAACAGCTGCAGCAGCCAAAGAGAAGTAAAAGAAAGAGAAAGTGGGCAGTGGAGGGGCCCAGGAAGAGCTGGTCCCCCCGTGGCTGAATTGGAAGAGGCCACAGTACCCGGTACGGAGGCCCAGGGAGGCCCTGGATCTGGTGGGGCCCCGAGGGTGACCCTGATGGTGCAGCTCCAGCAGTTACCACTAGGGGGCAATGAAGAAGAAGGGGGCCATCCCAGAGCCATTAATAATCAGTACTGCGTGTGAGACATGCCACCCGACCCTCTCCACTCCTCTTGCTCTCCAGCCTTCAGTTCATGAGACCGGAGCTGGGCAGGGACATAGAGGAGCTGTTGAGAATCCCATCCCCACATGCTTCCTGACCCTTGACGGCCAAGGGCATATATATGTTGGTACAAAAAATGTTCAAGAGATCTGTTAACTACCCCCCCGTTCATACACTGCAGGTGACCCGTCCCCTGGGCAGGGGATTCAGGCTCCATTACTCCCCCAGGGGCTCTTATGGTCAGCCCCACCCTGGGGGCCATTTCCCCATTGTCCACCTCCCAGCTCAAGGAAGGGTGAGGGGGAAGGGCTGTCAGTTATATTAAGGTGATGGTGGCAGCGGCTGTTTCAAACAAAATGGAGAAGCATAAATAAATAAAAGGATTTATCTGAGGGAAGGGGGAAAAAAAAACAGAAAAAGAAATCTTGGCTTGTCACTGAATGAAGAAACAAATAACTTCCAAAGCCTTACAAACTACAATATTTGTACTTAGGTGCAAAAGTCATCTCTAGAAGCACCAAAAACATGTCAAAACAAAGTTAAAGTATCCTCTCCAGGAAGTAGATAGAAACAGTAGATTCTATAACACTGTGTTTTGATCGTTTATTTACTCAAAAAAAACAAAAACAAAAAACAACTGAGTTCAGATGCACTGTGGGTTTTCAGTGACGTCTTGCTTAATTTGAAGTATTTCTTTTAGAATTTCATAGACTTGTCCCAAAAAATTCTCTATAAAAAAACTATAGAATTGTATTCCCATAAGTTTTCTTCTTTCTTTAAAATGTGTTGGCATTAAAGGACTATAATTTATCATTTAAACTCTAAGTATGAAAAATATTTAGTTCTATTTCTCAAAGTTTAAGAGGCTGCTTAGATGATAAAATTATGACTTATAGGTTGAGTCATTATTTAGTTCTTAGGGTGCTTTTTCATCATTAGCCATATAATTGCCTTCATATGTGACTTCCTTAATTGTAATGTCTATGTTTGTTATATTAGAACATATAAGATACTAATTTGGATTCTTTTAAAGATTGTGTCTCGGTATCTCTGCTCTACACTTTGCAGATACAAGTATATATGTCACTATTTTACACTTAAGTATAAGTAATATTTACCAAGTCCTCAAGCAGCTGTTTCTAATGTTCCGCTCTGTGAGTTGTGTTGATTAGTGGCACGTGGTGTGGCATCACACCGTGTTCAGAAGGGAGGCAGTCAGAGGCTCTCACTGAGCTCACGAACACTTGCCTCAATCTCGGATGCTCCTGATAACATTTCTTAAACTATTATGACGGCTTTTCCCTCCTCGGTTAACCATTGAAATGGCTGACCTGTTTGCATTTTATAGAGGACATTTAAAGCAGCGTTTATGAAGCAAATATTATTGAGTATCTTATCGTATGCCTGACACTGCATGGAGCTCTGGAAAACAAAGGTAAATACATTAATTGTTTTCAGAAAAAAAAGTTATTTGCGTCACTTAACCGTGGGGATTTTTATTGTCAAGGAATTTCTCTTTACCTCCATGACACCTTTTTAGTAGAAGGAAGATAATATTTATTGGCCACATATCAAGTGCTAGGTATTTCATAAATGTTAACAAATTCAATTCTTTGCCTCAAAACAAGCCTCTAGGGTAAGAGTTATTTGGCTTTTACAGATGGGAAAAGAGAGGCTCAGAAGGGTTGTATCACTTGCGTGTGAGTGAGTGGCAGAATGCCACAATGCTATCTGGGTAAGAGTCTCTGGAAAGTAAGAGCTCAGTAGGAACAGCAGAAGATGGGTCCACATCTCTCCAGCTGAAGGATTGCTCATGAGAAAATCAAAGCAAAATGTCACTAAAAATATTAGGGGGAGGGAGATTGTAACAGCCGTGCAAGGGGAGAAATAGATGCTTTTGCAAATGGCAGAGGGGTAAGCCTGAGAATGAGACCACCCTTCCCAGGTGCTCCACATTAGTGAATTGCTCTCCACGCTCCCCTGTGAGCCTCTGAGCTTTAACACGAGCAGTTCTTTTGTATTACAAGCACGGCATCCATTTTTCTAACACTCGTGCAGAGTCACTTAACAATGAAATGGTGCAAATATTTGTCTCCAGGTGCTAGGCACACTGTATTTCAATCTAAGAGCCGAGAGTAGTAGCTTATGAGCCACCTCTAATGGTACCGAGCATCTTTCCTCAATCTATATTCACATCAGTTCCATTTTCAAATGAGTCAAATGGGAAGCTGAAGTTAGCCAGTCAGAGCTTAACACCTCTGATTTATGGTCAGAAGTATCTTAATAGGATCATTCATTTTCCTTCGCTCGTTCAGAACATCTGATGTTACAAGTTTCTAGAAATGTTCGTGTATCCTCTGGTTCTGCAAAAATATAATCTTTATCTCCAAAAGTGACCTTCAAATGAGCAGGAAATGAAAGCCGGCCGTTCTTTCTCAGTCACCTTGCTTTGCTTTATTGATGTGTCATAATGGAAATCTTGAGAGCCAGAAATCTCAGAATTATTATGATATTTTAATCTTTTTAGGTTAAGTGTAAATGTGAAGGTGTAGGGCAAAAAGCATTAGTTTAGGCCTGGCTTTATGAAGTATCTCTTTCTTGCCCTTTTTCTCCTTGTTCAGTCTCTTTAGAGAGGATGTCTCTTCTGCAAATCTGCAATGTCTGGGCTTTTGTGAACTTGATCCTCTACTTCTTATACTTTCATAAGTGACTTGATTTATGAAACTGGTTAGAACAACTCTGAGCATCCGACCTGTATGCCCCTTCCCTGTGCTGTCCCCTCCCCTTTCCCTTCTTCCTCACCTGAGCCACTCAGCACTGGTTCCTTTGTTTCTACTATATACTTTAAAAATATCTGCAAATAATCTTCACTGCCGTCTGGTTCCTAGTCTCTGTTCTCATGGAAAACATGTCTCTTTAAGCCCATGCTTTGTTTAGTGTGGGGCTGCGCATGTTAGGACACAGAGAGTTAGTTCTGTGCCCAGAGCATTCCAACTCTCTAAGTAGCACAGGCTTGTCAAAGATCTTGCTCAAAAGCTAAGATCTTGCTGTTTTTCTACTTCATGAGCATGAGCTCCCGATGCCAAACCATCATAATACGTCTTTTTACAACACATATCCCTAGAACTGATACTCTAAAATATTCTTCTGTTGGGATGAACCATTAGCAATGGGTCAGTTGCTTACCTGGGGTAATCATTTATTCTCCAGAAGCAGAAAATATTGCTGGTTATTTGATTCTAAATGCATCTCTAGGGCAATTTAAAAAAATCAGGATGAATTAGTGAATTTACAGAAGTGCCCTAGTCAATAGAAAAGTAACCCTCCTAATATCATGATTTCTGTTTTAGCCTCAAAATCATCCCAGAATAATTGGTTTTAACTGTGTGCTGAACTCGTCTGAGACGACCAGATATATATTTCTAATGTATCTTATACTTTGAACATACTTTAGAGAAAACACTGTGTTGACTTTATATTAATTGCTAAATTAATAAAGTCTCATTGTAAATAATCAAATACAAATAATGTACAAAATGGAAAGTAAAAGCTGCCTCTTAGCAATCTGTCTCCATAGATAGACACTTTAGAGGTTAATTTGTGTCCTTCAAGTCTTTTACAGAAAAGTAGATGTAGAGATATGATAGTCAAAATATTTAATAAGTATATTTAGTAAATATACAGCAGTATATTTCTATCCTAATGTTTGTAATGTCCTCAGCTTTATAGTTTCCATCCTTTCTCTGAAGGCTGTAGACTGTGGCTTTAACACCAGAAGGCCTGTCTTGAAATTGGGGAGCTGACATCTTGGCTCTACGATTGGCCCACACTGAATAGATTGAACATCTGACACATTACATTTTAAGGTCTCAAGGAGATATTTTATGACCTGATTTAACAGACCACATACTCTTTCCTTTAGGGAGACCATAAAATTCCAAGATTATGGGAGCAGGTCTTGTGCTCAAGTATTCAATTCTCTCTTTTAAGCTTGATTTTTCTTTTATTAAGATCTGTCAATGGTACTTTGGCTAAGTTCCCTCCTGTGGCCAAAGATTCCTTTCCTACATCTTTGTTTTTATAATCATATGGTTTTTAGGAAGATGGACTTCCCATCTAAGAGACTGTAATAAGAAGCATTTCTCTGTTGCTGAAAATATCTGGCTGAGTTAATGAGATTGTAAACATAAACCTATGAGGCCAAAATATTTGTGATAGCTCAAAAATAACCATAAAGCCAATGGGAAGTTTCTGCAGAGAAGAAAGTACCTCTTCTAACTGATAATAAACTGAAAAGAAGAGTCTGGTTCAGTCTTTTATTGACAAACAATGGAAGAAGTTAGGGGAGGTAGGACCCCCTCATAGCTTACTTACTGTGGTATAAAAAAGTCAAGTCCAAGCGGAAGAGGTAAACCTTGGATTTTTTCTTCAGGTAAATTTTACCAACTGAAAGATGAGTCATGAATGAAAGTATTTAGTTTTAACTTCTACTTGAAGCCCTTTTTTGTTAGATGTTTTGTCCCACAAAGTAGGATTTCAAAACCTTTGTTCCTCTGAGCATACAGTTGCCCTTCCAGCCCGCTCTGTCATTCCCTTTCTGTGGTTAGAAACCTTCGGTGAAAAATAGCCAAGCTACAGCTTTTTTTTTTCCAATTGTCTCTTTTCCATTTAATTTCTATTGACTATCATCTTATGGCATCAGAATCTGTCTCTTGCCTTCCCACTAGAATCAGTCCGGTTTCCCACTTTCCCATAAATAGGGACATAACAGGAATCCGGTCTAGTTTCGCTTTCTCTTTTCTTCTCTCTTCAGGATCAGAGTCAATAGTCAGCAGTTTGCACTAACATAAATCTTGTTACTGTTTATACCAACTCACCCTTTCTAATGCTATTAGAACCCCGGAAGACGGAGACCCCAGAGATTTGCTCGTCTTAAAGCTCTAAAACTGCACCACTTTTATGACAACAGTAAAGCCTTGAGCTGTCACTTTACCCCTATGACTGTTCGTCACCGTGATTACTGGCATCTCTTTCATGTTCATTCCCTCCTGCTCCCATCCCCTGCTTGATTGTTTGGAAAAGAGTATTTGGAAAAAATCAGATAAAGGACTAGTGACGAGCAATTCTTAGTTGAGCTGTACACACCTTTGCAGCTGCCAAGACAGAACTTGTGTTCCATTTGCTGTATATACATATCCCTTCCTGAGAACTCACATTACTCTGGGGGGTTTTAAGGGAGCTCTGAGAACAAGAGGGATAAAGACAAGCGTAGCCTTCTTCACGCTAATGAGGAACCAGCTGCATCCAGCCATGGCCCTGCACGGGTCACGGGGCAGTTTGACCCAGCAGAGCTAAGTTCAAGGCTGAACATCACGGCTTCCAGGCCGCCAGGTTCAGGCAAGATACTAGCTTCTTCGGCATTCGGTTTCCTCACTGGACACATCACATCTGCCCCACAGAGCTGTGTGAGGAGCAAATGAAGTGATGTGTTGGACGGGTATTGTAAACTTGTGATCACACTACAAATGTCCAAGCTTACGAACGTGTTCATCAAAAGAATGGGAAAGAAAGGTTTGGATATGCAAAAGAACTAGAACTCACCAGCTCTGGCCTTTAAAAGTCACAGGCAAATGGCCCATCAGTTTTTGAATTTAGAGTGGTAACTCTACAAAACTGGAACTCAAAAAAAATTTTTTTTTTTTAGTGTTCACAGTGTGATAGGATAAGGTATTGTTATGCTCATTTTACAAATGAGGACAGTGGTATAGAAAAATTATGTCACTTGCCCCAAGGCCCTTATTACTTGGAATCAAAAGCTTTCCAATTTTGACAGCCTAGATATTTGTCTCCCAGGCTCCAGAGGAAGGAGAGGATTTATGTGGGAAGTTCATCCTGAGAAAGGTTACATGTTCTCTAATGTATGTTCACTTTGCATTAACGCTTTGCTCCATCCCAGAATCGTATTAACTGTATCTTAAATTTTATTCTGCGTTTCCCTGTTCAAATAAATCTGTTTTTAAAAATCTCCTTGTAAAAATGCATTGAGAAGCAGGGTTAATAAATAGAGAAAACTGGGCAAATAAACTTCCAAAGTGCCTACATCAGCCGTACATCTTCTCAGCGAAAGCTCGCTTTTTCCATTTTCTTTTCTTTCTCTACATGCTTTATACATTCAAAACCCAGGTTTTATAGATTTATTTGAACAGCGTGGGATGGCAAAGGTAGTATTAGAACTGATTCTTTCCACTGAGTCTTGGAGGAGTGGAGAGTTAAAATCTACTGTCTTCTTACCCAAAAGGATTTTTTTTTTTAACGTTCACATTAAAAAATTCTCTTAGAGCAATGCTTTGGCTCATTTTTTGACAATCTCATGTATGGACAACATAAGAATGTGCTGAAATGAATGAGATGAATAATCTGTAGAGTAGGTATGTCTGGGAGTTTCTAGGCATTTTGGTCTCTGAACCTTTTGAGAAAATTACTTAGCCTAACTTTAGTTTCTCAACCAATATGGTAAACAGTTGACCTCAGGAGAATAATCCCAGAAGCTCACAATTTACAAGTGGGTTAGAATTTAGAGTTAGTATGTAAGTCAACTCTTTGAAATTTACTCTTTTCTTGGTGGTATATTTAGAAATACAATGGGGTTCCCCAACTAGTCTGCAGAAACTTCACACATGGTGAATCAGGAACTCTGATGTTAGTCTGGTAGCAACAATCATTGACTTCTCACACACTTCTCTGTCCTGGCGGCATCAGAATTGTAGGCAACAGATTCAGAGGATGAGGACTCCTTAAAGGGGCAGATGGCTGGATATTTATTTCTGGGGTCTAGCGACTTCTCTCTTAGTATGTTTGTCAAAGTATTCCTCTACCTAAGTTGCTTCCCGTAAATGACAGGGGAACAAAGGGATGTTGCCCTTAGGAACTATGGATTTGGGCTGTGCTTCCTCCAATAACTTTTCCTGCATGTAGACTTCTTAAGTCTGGTATTTCTTATCTGTGGCATCACTGCTGGGATGTCTTACCCCATGCACACAGGGCATCCGTGTGCAAGTGAACGTGTTGGAAGACTTATCTGCACAAAACCTGTCTTGGTGATTTAGTCCCTCAGAAATAGTTCTTTTTTCCAAAACAGAAATAATGTCTTAGGACTTTAAAATGGCCATTAGGAAGCTGTTTGTAAGCTATACAATCAAACAGGCATCAAATTTGAGTTGGGAAATAAACTTTAATCTTGGATTTTGTATAGAAAAAGTATACTATTGAGGAACTCCTGGAAACTTCTTTGTATTTAGAGGGTAAACATCTTCACAATTTAACTTGGATGTTATAAAGATTTACTTTCAGCAGATGGTTCCTAAAAGGGGACAAATTAAAATTTACTGGTCTCCAAATGGATATGTAAAGTTAAATGCTGATTTCATGTAATGTTTTAGTGAAAAATTAAAACGTGAAGGACTAGCCCAAGATTCTGAGTGAAAATAAAGCCTTATATTCAACCCCAATACCCTCTCTTGATCAAAGACCATGGATATGATACCCTAAACTAAAAAGGACATTGAATCTTATGGCAGTAACAGCAGGATGAAAGAATCCTAATATTAGGTGGTCATCCTCTGCTTGTCTTGAAATGTATGGCATCACATCTGTGTTATCTTCCCTTTTACCCTGCCGGCGCGTGCAAGCTGGGGACTTCTCAGTCTCTGGGAGACTACCGAATGGGGGGAGGGGAGGGCACATGGCCACATATGAAGTGGTCTTATCCCAACATTCAGATCTTTGTGTTTTGGAGTATTAACCAGATTACAGGTCGTAATCTGTGAAAGCTCCCCTGCGAGTGCCCTGCTTGACTTCTTTCCAGATGAAATCTCTTCAAACAAATCCCGGATCACGAAGATACTCTGTTTTTGTCTGGAGCCAAAGAGAAAAAAAAAAAAAAAATTGCATATGGAAAGACAAGTACCCGCCAAGGGTAAAGAGCTGGATTGATGAGGTTCTGCGTTTATCACCTCTGGGAAAAAAATCGTTCCTGTAAAAGAAGCCAATTGCAACATTTAGGATGAAGTAATTCATCTAGCGATTCTTCTTCCATTTGAACTTTTCATTTCTTTGTGCTTTTTTATGGATGCCCAGTTTGAATACGTCTAGATAATGACATGACTTATTTATTGGCACTAAGAGCTTTTTATTAATTTAACGTAATTTATGGATTTATAATAATCCCTCTAATAGTTCTTTACATGAGTTACCACTTTTTTTAAAAGCCAAATTTCATTTGCTTTATGACAGCAAATGAGTGAAAGAGAAAATTAGGGTTTAAATAAAAAGTTATCCCACTTGGCAGTCCAAAGCCATCCTTTGGCTCATAAAATGCTACTGATGGGGACACCCTATTATTTTTAAGGGGTTCATGAAATGGCCAGAATTCAGTTGTTCTCTCAGTGTGCAGACAGGATATTTATGGGAAAGCACTCTCAAAAAAAAAAAAAAAAAGCATCTCATTGGGAAGGTCTAGGGTAAAGCAGTTGTAATCAAGCTTGCTTGCTAAATGCCCTCAATTTTTCAGAAACAATTTCCCCTGTCTTTTACAAAGCTTTTCTCCTCCCAGAGGACAACTTTCTAATTCAATGGATGTTTACTAGCATCCTTCAGTTTTTCAGTTGTAAGCTGTTTAGAACTTGTTTCTTGGGCAAATAACCTGGTGACATCTTTAAAATAATTCCAAGGAGACTAGCCCATAACGAAAGGTCATTGGTCTCTAGACCAATGTCCTCTAGACTAGGAAGTGTCCTCTCCCTTCCAAGTACATCTCTTAGCTGCACAGTGCAGACGCCTACACTGGGATGCCTCTCTGTGGGCAAACTCTCACCTATTAACAGCCCTTCCTGGCCCCTACCTCCTATGTCGCTGTGTTATATCAGTAAGCTAATTCAAAAGCTCTCAATCCTCCCTTAGTCACCTGTAGGTAGAGCTCTGAGCCTCCTCTGGCTTCAGTCCCTTGTGGCACTGAAGCCAGCAAGCATCATAAACACAGGCAAGTGAGGAAGCTGCCACTCTAGAATGAGAGATACCCTCTCCTCCCCCTTAGCCCCCCAGGTCCTCCCTGTGCTGGGATCTGCCTGCATCTCCATGCTGTGGACGGTTTCCCGCAGACTTCAGGCCATTACTCCCTGCAACTATTCTTTGGGTTCTACTTACCCTATTCTGATACAGTCTGTTCACACTCCATGTAAATTTCACATTTTTAGTAACAGTCTTATTGAGTTCACGTACAGTACCGTTCACTCATTTGTGGTGAGATATATACCGTCATACGACCTCCACCAAGAAACAGAACAATTCCATCACCCTCAAAAGTTCTCTCGTGCCTCTTTGTCAGAGAGGCCTTCTGATGCCCAGCCCTAGGCAACGTCTGACTGCTTTATCTTACTGTAGTTTTGTCTCTGCTAGAATTTCATATAGGAACTACACAGTATGCACTCTGTTGTGTTTGAATTATTTCAACTTAGCCTAATGTTTCTTAGATTGATCAGTATAGTTAAATATATTAATATTCCTTTCCACTTTTTTTCACTGAACGTATACCACAGTGTGTTTATTGACCATTTCAGAGATTCATATTGATTTCACTTCAGATCTTCCACCTCCTCTGAAACTGATTTGGAAGTGAATTTCTTGACTTTCAAGTTATCTGCTTCAAATTAACTTAACAAATTAAACATATATGCATTTAAATGTAATAGAAAAGATCCAGAGAAGCAGAGGGACCCATATGGTCCTCACAAACAAAGAATATTTTGTCGTACCAATTGTCTCTGGGAAATGAGGAATTATTCAAATGTGGGGAATTGATGCCATATTGGAAAGGTGGAAAGTTCATTCAACAACTGAAAGAACAAAAACACTGCATAGTCATGTTTCTGCTGTGGTTTACCCTGATTCCTGCACCTGTTGAAGGTAAAGTTACTTAATTTTCCCCTCCTTTCTTATCTGCTTCTTCTAACAGTCACTTACATTACAGGTCAAATGTGACAAGGACTTTTTACAGTTATTTAAACATGTTAAGTCCCATGACAGTTCTTTCACATGTGCCCTTAAGTATTTGCTATTTTTCTATCTACATCAATGCTGACATTTAAAAATCTGATGATCAGTTATTTGAAAAGAATTGCCATTTGACTGAACTCACAAGTCAATTTGATAAAAACGGGTTGATCTGAGTTGATATAATCAAAAGTTATGACTTCAGTCGTGTTTTTCAAAATTTAATGTGCATAAAATCACCAGAGGTAACTGGAAAAACATGAGGTTCCTAAGCCTCACCTTTCTAGATTCTGATTAAGAAGATTGGGGTACAGTTTAAGAATCTGTGTTTTCTAAACATTCCAGGTGATTCTGAAGCCAGTGATATGTAGATCTCATTCGGCAAGTGCTGGAATGCAAAAGATGGGTATAAAAGGCTGGTCAAACTGGGTATTGGCAAACTACATATATTAGTAGGGACTCAGAGTTGCAAGTGGCAGGAACCTAAATCAAGCTGGCTTAACCAAAGCAGATATGTATTGACACATATAATAGGGAAGTATGGGAGGAAAACTGGTTTTCATAAAGATCTGACCTCTGCTGGCTTTCAAAGGATGCCATTAGGATTTGATTTCTCTCTTCATCTTTTGGATTTATTTTCCTCTATGTTGCTTTGTAAGAGTTGGCAAGATTGCCATCAATAGTTCCACGCTTATGTGCCATCTCAGTAACTCCATTGGAAGGACAAGAGTCCTATGACTGAGTCTCACTGGAAAGTTTTATCACATTCCCATTCCAGAAACATTCAGAATGTTCTAAATGACGAGGCCAGAGGCAGGTGCCCCCTCGCACTCCCAAGGGAGTGAGTGAGTGAGTGTGCGTGTGCATGTGTGTGTAAGCGTACATTTGTTCATTTGTGTGTGAGAAGATGGAGGGCATGGGTCGGGTCCAATTAAGCCCCATGAGTTGACCATAGGGTAGGGGGTGATTCCCTTCTTCCCCAACAAAAAAAAAAAATCAATGTATCAGACAGAGAGCAGCCCAAATCTGCTGTGTTACACATTTCACATCAATAGATAGCCAGTAAAATACTGTATTTTCTTCTAACTAGCCATACGTATGGATAATCCTAGATTTCAGTAGATTTCAAACTCCTAATGACCTTGCACTAAAACTAACTTGTTTTATGTGGGGCTTGGTAAGCCCATGTTAATAGATGCTTAACAAATACATTTTCATGTCTAATATCAGCAGTGCCATAACCAATTAGCTTTGGGAGAGCTTAGCTATTCAAGACTGTTTCTGTGGATGAGAGTTTGTTGGATGGTTAAGATTACTTTTTTTTGAAATGTGCTTTGAAATCCATGAGGTAAACTGCCATCACTAACTATGGAGTGACGAATTATATTTAAGGGAAAAACAAGTTTGCTAAAACAATCTCATCATTGAGCGCTGAGAGGTAAAGCAGGAGGAATTAAAAAACAAATAGCAGAAATCATTGAAGAAACATGGATAAAAAAGATGAGCTCTAAAAGCCATGTATAGGAATTAAGCCATAGCGACTATGCAGGTAAGAGGGTTCTGATGTGGAAACAGGTGGGCAGGCGAGGGGAGAGGTATGGTAGAACCCAGTAATCAGAACCTGGCTCTGCATCAGAAAGACCAGCCATCGAATGGCTGTGGGCAAGACTCCTCCAGACGTAAAGCAGCCTCACCAGTGACATTACATGTGGAATAATTCCATACAGGGTCATCTGTGAAGAAACTGAAGGCTAGGATGAACAGCACCCGAAAGAAAAAAACCAAAACAGAGCAGTGACATAAAAGACAGGCAGGAAATGGGGAGCCCATGACCTGAGAGTTCTCTTTTGATCTCAGTTTCCTATGATTCCAAAACAAATGTGTCTCCTTTGTGGATTCTTTCTAAGCAATAACAGTCCCAGGTTCAGCTGAATGTCAAGCATGTCGGCCCCTCTTCCAGGCCTGCCTTCTGATACGGGTCCGGTGAGTCTTCACCGCCTATGACTCAGCAGGTTCAGGAAGTAACAACAGATGTCCTTTCTCTGTTTGTTACAACTCAGAACCAGTGCCTCTTACAGCCTAGAATTTTAAACCCAAATGTCTAAAGATGAGAAACGTCAGCTCAAAGTAGACAAAATATTTTATGATTTATTGGTTCAAATTTCAAAGTTTCAAGAAGCATGGCAAAGTTTGGTGGTAATATTACAAAAAAATTTTCTCCAGGAATCTAGCAGTCTATCAGAATTATGTGTGTATAATTTTTGAAAATTACATAGTTATATACACATATATTTTAAACTTTCCCTGATGGACACTGCATGGTATTATTGTGTACATAAATAGTTTGCTTCTTGATTTTTCTCTTAGCTGAATTGACCGTGTATCCTACTTAGAGAAAAACAAGTTCAGTGAAGCGATAGTAAATTAGACACCAGGAAAAAGACAAAAGACATGAATGTGAATTGAAGGAAATTTAAGGGCTGGATATGGGATGACATCAGCATATTGGCAAGAAATAGAGAAACACAGCAAGGCTAGACTGTCTGATGTTCTGTCCAGGGTGGGACAAATGAAGACAAAGGCAAATGCAGAGCTACAGCAATAAGTACAACTGTCGAAAACGTGCCCTTTGTGGATATTAGTGTATTTATTTTCTAGCATAGAGGAAATTATTTAACGTATAGGATTCATACCTCACCTCCCTTTTTTTCTTTGTATGCTTTCATCTGTATCAACCCTGCTCTAGCTCTGATCTGCCACCCATTCCAAGAGGATCCTTTTGATATTTGTGTTCTGTAATAAACCCCTCCTGCGTGTTTCCTCTGCTTTCCTCCTCACCTGACCGAAACCTGACTTTTCCTTGACTGTGAAACCTTCCTTATTGCTCACTTAATGGCTCCTACTTACAGATAAGAGTCCCAGGTTAATCCCAGAAGGCAGGTCTGAAACAAGGGCTTGCATTCAGTGAGTGTATTTTCAGAAGCAATCCCAGGAAACAGGTGGGGAGCCGGGAGGAGTGGACCCAGGAAGGAGGGAAAGCCAGCCCAAAGATGTGTAATCAGACTGGGAACTGCTGTGGACAACAGGAGGCCAGTCCATCTGGGATGATTCGCAGAGCCTTCTAGAAATCTCAGAATAATTTGTCTGACAGAGGGAAGAGGGGAGCATGTATCTACCAGCCACGTGTCAGACAGTTTCTGTCTCAGTCGGTGTGGACCCCTCCATCTTAGATTGCACGTACGTGAGGGCCAAACCTGATTGTCAGGCCCTGGGGTGGAAGGTAAGAGCTGAGCGGTGTGCTTGAGCTGAGGTGCTGTCGGTCACACGTGTGTGCGGCTGGTGGCTGCAGTGATTCCTGAAGTAAGCAGTGGCCAACGGGGACATAGAAAGAGACACATGAAGTTTTCTGTACAAGTGGCAACCAATTCCTTCATCACTGCTGTGTCTAGTCCATTATCCTCCCAACTTTACCTAGTCAGCCATCCCCTCCTGGAATCCATGGCATCTCCCAAAACCTCTCCCTCCATCATCTCAGCTTCCATCCACCGGCATGCCCTCCCAACCTCCTCCCATTATCCTCTACAACCTGTGTCTTGTCACCAGTTTCCTTTCCTTCAGTACAGATGGCAATGACCCTGTAATCTCCCGGCCTCACACCTCCTCACCTTCAGGCATCACTCAAGTCCAGCTGGCCTCCGGCACAGCCATATCTATGGCCGCGCTATCACCCAGGCCTTCTGCACTGTACACCTTGAATACAGGCATTTTAAAAAATACAAAACCTATTTCCTTCCTCATTCCTTCTGCTCTTCTCTTAGTTCTCACTGTGCGCTAAATGCTTCCCGACTTCCCAGCCCATATCCAAGCAATTCTGGTTTTATCTGCTTCCCTACCCAGGCTGGTCTTCCTGCAGTGCACAGTCACGGCAGTAACACGTGAGCTAGCACCTGGCAGTCCTGCGCTGCTTTCGCCTACCGTCTGCTTCCTCTTCTGTAGTCTTGTTTCTTTTTTCTCCCCTGTGCTACACAGTAGGTCCTTGTGGTTTATCATTTTATATAGATTAGTGTGTATATGTTAATCCCAAACTCCTAATTTATCCCTCCCCCTGCCCCTTTCTCCTTTGGTAACCGTTTTCTCTGTTTGTGAGTCTATTTCTGTTTTGTAAATAAGTTCATTTGTATTTTTTTTTAGATTCCTCATGTAAGTGATATTTGTCCTTCTCTGTCTGATTTACTTCACTTAGTATGATCATCTCTATGTCCATCCATGTTGCTGCAAATGACGTTATTTCATTCTTTCTTATGACTATGTAGTGTTCCACTGTGTATATGTACCACATCTTCTTTATGCAGTCATCTGTTGATGGACATTTAGGTGGTTTCCATGTCCTGGCTCTTGTAAAAAGTGCTGCTATGAACACTGGGGTCCATGAATCTTTTTGAATTAGAGTTTCCTTTGGACATATGCCCAGGAGTGGGATTGCTGGGTCATATGGTAGGTCTATTTTTATTTTTTTAAGGAAACTCCATACTGTTCTGCATGTGTCTGTACCAATATACATTCCCACCAACAGTGTAGGTGAGTTCCTTTTTCTTCACACCCTTTCCAGCATTATTTGTAGACTTTTTTCTAATGGCCATTCTGACTGGTGTGAGGTGATATCTCATTGTAGTTTTGATTTACATTTCTCTAATAATTAGCAACATTGAGCATCTTTTCATGTCCCTGTTGGCCATCTGTATGTGTTCTTTGGAGAAATGTCTATTTAGGTTTTCTGCCCATTTTTTTGATTAAGCTGTTTTTGTTTTGTTTTGATATTAAACTGAATGAGCTGTTTGGGTATTTTAGAAATTAATCTCTTGTCGATCACATTGTTTGCAAATATTTTCTCCCAGTCTGTAGGTTGTCTTTTAGTTTTGTTTATGGTTTCCTTTGCTGTGCAAAAGCTTTTTTAGTTTAATTAGGTCCCATTTATTTATTTTTCTTTTATTTCCATCACTCTAGGGGATGAATCAAAAAAAATATTGCTGCGATTTAGGTCAAAGAGTGTTCTGCCTATGTGTTCCTCTAGGGTTTTCTATATGTAGTATCATGTAATCTACAAATAGTGATAATTTTACTCCTTCTTCTCCAATTTGGATTCCTTTTATTTATTTTCCTTCTCTGATTGCTATGGCTAGGACTTCGAAAACTATGTTGAAAAAAAGTGGCAAGAGTGGGCATCCATGTCTTTTTCCTGATCTTAGAGGAAATGCTTTCAACTTTTCACCATTGAGTATGATGTTAGCTATGGGTTTGTCATATATGGCCTCTATTATGTTGAAGTATGTTCCCTCTATGCCCACTTTCTGAAGAGTTTTTTTAATCATAAATGGATGTTGAATTTTATCAAAAGCTTTTTCTGTATCTATTGGGATGACCATATGGTTTTTATTCATTAATTTGGTGTGTCACAATGATTGATTTGCAGATATTGAAAAATCTTTGCACCCCTGGGATAAATCCCACTTGATCATGGTGTATGATCCTTTTAATGTATTGTTGGAGTCAATTTGCTAGTATTTTGTTGAGGATTTTTGCATCTATGCTCATCAGTGATACTGGCCTGTAATTTTCTTTTTGTGTGTGTAATATCTTTGGTTTTGGTATCAGGGTGATGGTGGCCTCATAGAATGAGTTCAGAGGTGTTCCTTTCTCTGCAATTTTTGGAAATAGTTTCAGAAAACTAGGTGTTAACCCTTCTCTAAGTGTTTGGTAAAATTAACCTGTGAAGCCATCCAGTCCTGGACTTTTGTTCATCGGAAATTTTAAAATTGCTGATTCAGTTTCAGTACTAATAATTGATCTGTTCTTATTTTCTATTTCTTGCTAGTTCAGTGTCTTTCTAAGAAGTTGTCCATTTCTTCTAGGTTGTCAATTTTATCAGCATATAGTTACTCATAGTAATGTCTTAGGATCCTTTGTATTTCTATGGCGTCACTTGTAACTTCTCCTTTTTCATTTCTGATTTTATTGATTTAGGCCCTCTCCCTTTTTTTCTTGATGAATCTCACTAAAGGTTTGTCAATTTTGTTATCTTTTCAAAGAACCAACTTTAGTTTCATTGATCTTTTCTATTTTTCTTTCTTTTGTTTTGTCTTTATTTTGTTTATTTCTGCTCTGATCTTTATGATTTCTTTCTTTCTACTAACTGGGTTTTGTTTGTTCTTCTTTGTCTAGTTGCTTTGGGTGTAAGCTTAGGTTGTTTACGTATTACTAGGTTACTTGTAATTATTATACTAATTATTATTATACTTACATAATATGTTATGTAATTTATTATATATTATATATTATAATTATACTTACTATATTATTATTTTACTTATACTTATTAATTATTATACTTATTACTATTATTATTATTAGGTTATTAGGTTGCTACCTTACTATTATTGTGTTACTGTCAATTTCTCCTTTTATTTTGTTGACATTTGCCTTATATATTGAGGTGCTCCTGTGTTGGGTGCATATGTTTTTATAATTGTTATATCTTCTTGGATTGATCCTTTGATCATTATGTAGTGTCCTTCTTTGTCTCTTGTAACAGTCTTTATTTTAAAATCTATTTTGTCTGATAAAAGTATTGATACTCAGGCTTTTTTTAAATTTCCATTTTCATGGAAACCCTGTTGTTTGGATTCCTTTTTTCTTTCTTGTGTGTATATCTATTATAGATTTTTGTTTTGTGAGTACCATAGGTTTTGGTATAGCATTCTATATATATATACGTGCTTGTTTTAAGTTGCTGATATCTTAATTTCAAATGCATTTTAGATACCCTGCATTTATTCTTTCCTCTTTTCTTGATTACTCTTTTTGATATTATATTTAACATCTAATTGTTTAGCTTGTCCCTTAACTGCTTGTTGTGGACACAGATGATTTGACTACTTTTTGTCTAATTAATCTCCCATCTAGCTTTGTGTGTGGATGATTTCCTTTATTGTATGCTTGTCTTTACCAGTGAGCTTTACCACTTCATAACTTTATTATTTCTAATTGTGGCTTATTCCTTTCTGTATGCTTGTTTCATATCAAAGATTGCTGGAGAAAATTCTGAAGGCCATGATACCAGACTCAGCTACAAATTCATACTACTTCATCTCTGCTGAAATAGCAATCTTATTCTATTTATGTATTTTTGTATTTTTGAATCCATAGACTACTGCATTGCTTATGAGCCTTTTCCCCATTCCCCATGCTTCCATCCCTAATCTCATGTATTTATTCTCAGTAGAAGCCCTTGCTTCCTACTTCACTGAAAAAAATTAATAAATAAATAAAGACATTGCAAGATAAGTCCCTTCAACTTGTCTTATTTCCACCTCCAAATTGTACCCTAACCCAACCTCCCTCTTTGTTTTGGTCTCTGAGGAAAAACTAGCCCACTTCCCTGTGGGGCTAATTCTACCCTATAAGGGTATGATATCAAAAGAAATGCAACAGGCTTTAACCTGAGCTCAGTCAGCTATTTCTGCCAGCACACCAACAGCACAAAGCCCTCAAATTTAAATAGCATTTCTCTTTAATTTGTCACCATCCTGCTACACTAACCCGTGACCAACTGCAATGCATTCATCTTTTGATACAAATTGTATTTCTTTTCTTTTGCCTCTTAGAGGAGTCCTCTTCACATCCCACCTGGATCAGAGCACTAGTCTCCTGGCCAGTCTTCAAGATGCTGTCACACTCATTACCTCAATTGTCCCTTTCATCAGTACCTAAAGGAGCGCACAAGGCTTCGATCTTGGGTAGTGTACAGGTCCTCTATAATCAAGCTTCTCACATCCCCACACATGCCTCAAATTTTTCCCTAATGTAGGTGGAGTATGTTTCTTAGCACATGTAAGAGGAATCTATTACTTAGAATATCATTCCCCCTTTTTTAGGACCATCCACGTTCTACTCATTTTCTACAGATTACATTGATGCGTGTTAATCTTTCCTCTCCCCAAATGCCTATTGTATATGTAGCCTACAGTATATTTGGTTATACGTTGTTTTCATCATTTTTAACTATTTTTTTCTGTTTAGGACTTGTCTTTAACAAGGGAGCATGCTCCTTACGAGCAGGGATTTTATCTTATTCACCTCTTGTCCTGACAGCGGTAGCCACCCATTAAGCGCTTACTGCAAATATCTGTTGACTTCATTTCAGTGAGTCAGAGCTTTTCGTTTGAAAAAGGAACCTACACATGTGCAGTTGAATCTCAAATAGTATACACTAGCTCTCCAACGTTCATAAGTGGAATGAATTGGCATAATTAAGATCATCTTATTTTTCTCCGAATGTTGGTTGTGAATGACCTAGCTTCATGGCAATACTGAACCATGGGAACCATCCCTAAATTTACGTTTCCTACTAAGCACAGTGTCTAAGTGTTAACCCCAAACTATGTGGATGATGAAATATAAATACAGTTTGTGTCTACACATCATAAACAATTACATTAAAATATGAAAATATAAGATCTGGAAACATAAAAGTTTGACTGTTCTTTTAAATGTTTTTGTAGAGATATTGACAGCAGTAATTTTGAAATTTAAATATTTGTTTGGAATTTGTATAAATCAGAGCTTAAACATAAGAACTTAATTCACAAGTTTTATGTTTGTGGATGTTAAGTCATTAGAATTAAAAAATAATTTAAGCAAACAACACTGCCCATCTCTGTTCTTTTAAAAAGAAATTTGACAAACTTTGATCTACCCTAACTTGCAGCCCCATGCAAGATTTCTCTGCAACATCCGTGTCAGTCTATGCTCCAACATCACTGCCTTCCTTCATAGGAAGGTCAACATCTCTTAAGGCAACCCACTACATTTGGAGACAGATGTCATTTTTTTCAGAATTTCGTCACCACTTTATTTTACAGGCATTACACAGTTCTGATACCTGGTGGCCGGGCATGTGTGGTACGGCAGGCCGAGTGTGACAGTGAGAAGTGGTGCTACCCTGCTCCAGCTGGATGGGGCCAGATCTTCCTGTAACTCAAGAGATGCTGAAAATCAAGGTATTTATATGAAATCTTGTGGCTTTTTAACACAAGGAACTAATTCAAAATGTTAGATAAAATACTCTGGAGGAGGGTGGTAAGTAAAACAACAGGGCTAAACCTGGCTTGAAGCCCTTTAGTTGTTTTTTTTTTTTTTTAACTTCTAAGTACTGTCTTACATTTTCACCTCTGGAAAAAAAATGTGTTAAATTTATACCCTCTTACTTAAAAAAAGAAGAAAAAAAGTCAGATATTTAAGAACAACAATTGTTCTCCATAGTTACCGCAGTCTTTTTAAAATTCCTTGAGTCTTTAGAACTCAAAATACATTTAGGTTCAAAAATCAATGACATGTATCTGTACTGAGAGAGTCATGATTTAGAGGGTTCCTTAATGCAAAATATCGATTTCTATTATGATTGTTTTGCTTAGTTTGGGTCCACTGTTAAATTTTCACTTGGAAACCAGGCCTAGTATTCTCTTGGCCTCCCTACTTTATGTCATAAGCAAATTAGATAAGCGTAGTTTTGATGACCTCATTTAGAGCATTGATTAAAACTGAGTTGAGCTTTCTTGGACCAAGATAACTGTCTTATGATAGGTCACTAGTCTCACTGCCCTGTCCCCCAACTAGCTGGCAGACATCATTCAATGATCTTTAAATCTCTGGGAATAAGTAATAACCCTTTTTAAGACATTAAGATGGAGTTTATCAAATATTCTATTAAAATTTAAAAATACATAGTATATATTATTTTCCTATTTGCCAGTTCAAATTCCGCTGAAAAAGGAGCCTAAACAGTGTTGCACAACTTGAGGACATGGTGAAAGGGCTTCATTCATAATGCCTTTTGCTCAAAAGGGAACCCTAAGCATGACTCATAGAACACAGTGTGGCTGGTGCCCCCTGGAGTTGTGCATTCACCATAGCCCTCAATGAGGTGAATTTGGTAATAATACCCTTGAGATATCTATGCATATATGCTAGCTCCTGGTGATCCTGTTCATGGGCCAGGCTTTTAAAAATAACAAAAACAAGTCTTAAAAAAACTGATTAATAATTTGCTGGCTTCAGACACACTTCAGTATACTTTCCTCCGATAAATATTTTGGTAACATTTGAATTTGTACAAGAAATTATAATTTGCTTATATAGTCAATTTTTAATCTTAGTAAACACTATGTAACCCCAGAGAAGATCTAAATATCTCTGGCATTTCGTATATATTACTGACTCACACTTAAAAAGCATGTCTATTGTAGTCGTGATGATCGGTTTGCACAGGGATGGATGAATCCTTCTGTAAAGGGTCAGGTAGCAAATATTTTAGGCATTGCAGGGCACATGTGGACTTTGTCACATATTCTTTTCATCTTTTCTAGTAGTTACAAATGTTTTAATAGCTGGTAATTTAATCAACAGTGAGTGTTACCTCACTACTTTACTGTGGCCTTTTCTCTGTATTTTTGGTGCTATGTGCATACACTGCCCTAAGCACTTTCAGTTCGTTAGTAGTTTTTAGATCCTCACAATAACCCAGGGAAATAGGCTCGCCTGTTGTCTCTGTGGCTTAGGTTGGGAAATCAAATCATAGCGGGGTTAAATAACTTGCCCAAGTTTTCATGCCGATGTTTCTCTTACAAAGAAGTTCTTAAAATTGTATCCTACATACATTAAAGGGTGGAAATTAGTACAAAATGGATACAGGGCATTGCGATTTATTTCTATATAAGGTGAAGTGGCCTCAGCCTTTTCCATTTTTTTTTTCTTTATACCACAGTGTGCAACTGCAGATGTGTATGTTTCCACTAGATTGTGGAATGATAAACTGATATGAAAATATTTTAAATAGCATGCCAAAAATGTCTTCCCTGTGCACAAAATGGACAAAGTCCAAGTGTTAGTCTAAATTTCATATTATCTACCAATCTTCCCAGAAGAATCTGAAAGATGTTACTGTTTAAGTCACGTAGTTCTTCTGAATAATCTTTTCTTTGTAAACAGTTGGCAATCCAAACTCTGGATTTTTCCATTTAATGTTCAAAGGAAGCTCATTTTTAAGATCGTTTTTAATCAGCGTATCTGTCGCCTTCCTTTTTCACCTTGATTTTGCCATTACCCTCCGGTGCTGGTGGTTATGGGACTTGCAGCTTTAAGCTGCTATTCATTTTCTTCTTTAATGCTGCAGTTTTCTATTCACCAAGACTTGCCTTCCCTCCATGTTTTCTCTAAAACTGAAAACTAGTGATCGGTTTTCTAAAAGCTATAATTTTTACATTAATCTTGTTTCTTCTTTTAATTGGACGATGGTAGGGGGCTGGTGATGGCTGTTATTTATTTGGAGAATCCTGCTTCAGTGAAGCTATCCTGAAGTAAAGGCTTGAAATGAAAATACTCCTCAAGGCCTGTGACAGAGTAAATAAAAAGAAAGGAAGAGAGAGAGGGCGAAGTATGACAGGGAGCGGGTACAGCACTGAAATTGCCATCAATTCAGGAAGTAGAAGCCAGTCAGAAACAGGTAACCAACGGATTTCTTCAAGTTTAAGTATAAAGCCATGTCCTGGCCCGTACAGATCCAAGTTGCTAAAAATTCCCACCCCACCTGCCCGCCAGCCCAGTGGCCACCGAGCAGGCAGACAGCTAAATAAACACAATGTTTCCTTCAACATGTGTGTGTGATGCACATTCAAGAGGAAAATCCATAGCGAAGATAAAGTGATCATGTTCAAACTCATTTAGGCAAACAAGTACTCAAGATTTCTTCTTATCTTTTGCTGGTTTACCTCTCAGTGGGCTACTCTGAGGCTACCTCTGTCACCATTCATTGTACATTCTTCTTTTTTATTACTATAATTTTTTAAGTTGAAGTATAGTCGATTTACAAAGTTTCAGGTGCATAGCAAAGTGATTCGGTTATACACATATATATTCTTCAGATTCTTTTACTTTATAGGTTAGTACATGATATTGAATATAATTCCCTGTGCTATACAGTAGGTCCTAGTTTATCTATTTCATATATAGTAGTTTGTCTCCCTTTATCCCAGATACCTAATTTATCCCTTCCCCCTTTTCCCCTTTGGTAACCATAAATTTGTTTCTATGCCTGTGAGTCTGTTTCTGTTTTCAAATAAGTTCTTTTGTATCACTTTTTAAGATTCCAAATATAAGTGCTGTAATAGATACTTATCTTT
The DNA here is from genome assembly GCF_036321535.1 of Camelus dromedarius. Classification (NCBI taxonomy): domain Eukaryota; kingdom Metazoa; phylum Chordata; class Mammalia; order Artiodactyla; family Camelidae; genus Camelus; species Camelus dromedarius. The sequence goes on from NC_087440.1 coordinate 38,768,508, forward strand.
CTCTGTCTGATTTACTTCACTTAGAATGATGATCTCTAGGTCCATCCATGTTGCTGCAAATGACGTTATTTCATTCATTTTTATAACTGAGTAACTCAGTAATATAACTGAGTAATAGCTGAGTATATATATCTCACAGCTTCTTTATCCAGTCATCTGTGGATGGACATTTAGGTTGCTTCCATGTCTTGGCTATTGTAAACAGTGCTGCTATGAACATTGGGGTGAATGTATCTTTTTGAATTAGAATTTTCATCTTTTGTGTATATATATATGCCCAGGAGTGGGTTTGCTGGATCATCTTGAATGCATTGTGGTTAAATTGTTTATCACCCAAAAGAAACTTAAAATGGTATTTTGGAGGAGGGTTCCCTCACCTAGAGAGGGTTTGTAAATATAAAGCAGTATTGGGAAATAAATCATATGGGATTTCAAACCCAAATTCTTTTTAATTTTAATTTTGAGAAAGAAAATGGACTAGCAAATTAGAAGAATTAGGTACCATTATAGTCAATCCACAAATTTGAATTTACTTAGGATAATTTAAGCATTCTTTCAAGAGTAACAAACAATAATTCCAATCTTAGTTCTCTAATTTTTCACAAACTACAGTTGAAAAAACATGCTAAATATCTCTGAAAATGTTAATTAAAAACTTGAATTTGTTTTATATCATCACAAATATCCAGTATCTGAAGGTGTCACAAATTTTTCAAAGTTTTTTTTTTTCCATAGCTCCCATGGCTTTAAATTTGTTACATTGAAAAATTATCTAGTTTTTAGTATTAGTTTTCTTGTCTCAGTGCTTTAATTAATAAAACTGTGTGTTATTTTTAGCATGGTAATCTAATCAATAGGACATACTTTTACCAGATTACAACAATTAGAAAGCATCATTTACAGAAGAATCAACATTAATTTTCTATAATACGTCATGATGAAAATAGAACACTGTGTACCAGGAGATCAGACCATGAGATGTTTTTATATGGTGTTTTCAAATCAACTCTTTTATAAAAATGATTTACTAGCCAATTCATTCAAGAAGCTAGTTGATTAAGGTTTTTATATTTTTGTGTTCAGGAACAAATATTCCATGTCCCTTTATTCAGTAAGTCCCATGTGCAGGGCGCTGCACAGAGTGTTTTCATGTAGTTAACTGGAAATGCCAAATGGAGCTGGGCACTGTTTCCACTGGGAAACACTGCTGGTCACAACCAGTGAGGAGAAACCCGGATGCTCTCCCGCATTGCAACAGACATTTATCGTAGGGAAAGGAGTGACCTAATCAGAAAGATATAGAGAGAGGTAGATGGATTTTTAGAAGCTCAGTAAATACATAGGTATATCTAGAAGGAAATATTTACATATAGAGGATGCTAACAATTGTTAGGTACTGGGAAGCGTTTTAGAACTTTTACTGAAGTATAATGTATATGCAAAAATTGTAAGCATAGAACGCCTACAATTTTTACAAACTATACTTGTATAATCAGCACCCAGATCAAGGAACAGAATATTTGCAGCATTCCTGAAACTACTCATCTTCCACCTGGAGGGTAACCCCTTCCTGTCAGGTAACAGCACAGAGTAGTTTTGCTTGTTTTGGAACTCTGTATAAATTGAAACATTCTGTATGTGCTATTTTGTATCTGACTTTTGCTCAGCTTTTTGTTGGTGAGATCTAGCCACGTTGTATGCAGTCGTAGTTCTTTCATTCTCATTCTGTCTTGCGTAAGCCTCGATTTATCTGTCTGTTCTGTTGAAGGGTTTGGGGGAAACTCCTAGTTTGGGGTTATGCTTTGGAAAAATCTGTGTTTCTCCTCCTGTATCTTTCTCTTTTTCTTTCACTTCTGACGTGTCTGGTCGCCAAATGTGTGGGATTTTTTCCCACACCAAGCAATTCTCTATGACACCAGCAGGGTATCCTACAATTTAGCTCAATTCTAACACTATCTACTTGGAGGTAGCATAAGATCCCACAGATTAAGGGCTCTGTCCCATAAGGCTGCTTTCCAATCCAAATGCCAATCACAAGTTCTAAGTCCCTAGGTTACCCAACTTTTGTCCACCGTGGCTACAAATGAGAGGTTCCCATCACTTCCTTCCCTTGGGATTTGATCATTTGTTAGAATAGCTCATAGAACTCAGGGAACCACTCACCAGTTTATGAAAGGATATGATTCAGGATATTGATAAACAGCCAAATGAAATGATATTATAGGTCTAGGAAGGTCCCAAGCACAGAAGCTCCTGTCCCCGTGGAGTAGGGATATGTCCCCCTCCACATTAGTGGACATGTTCACCCATCTGAAAGCTCTCCAAAACCTGTACTGTTGGGATTTTTATGGAGGCTTCACCACATAGTCATGATCAATCATTAATCCCGTCCATTTCCAGTCCCTCTCCCCTCTCTAGAGAAATGGGGGGCAGGGTTGAAAATTTCAAGCTTCTAATCATGGCTTGGTCTTCCTGGTGACCAGTTCCCATCCAGAAGCCATCAAGGAGCCCACCCAGAGTGGCCTCATTAAAACATAAGATACTCCCAGTGCTCTTACTACTTAGGAAATTACAGGGGTTTTAGGAGCTCTTGCCAGGAACCAGGGGCAAAGACCAATAAATACATTTTCTACTATCTCATGGGTTCATATGAATAGTATTGCATGAACATGCTTGTGTATGACTTTTAATTAGTAGATGTGTTTCCGTTGGGTACTTCCTTAAGGAGGAGCTGCTGGGTCACAGGGTGTACTGATCATGGGGTATTGGACAGTGCTAGGTTTCCAACACGGCTGGCCGATCTGCAGCCCCACTGGCAGCAGTTGAGAGCTGTTCCATACAGATGCCTTTGTCTTTTTGGTTTCTTACTTACATTGTAGCCATTCTAGCAAACATATAGTAGCTCAGGCTGTTTTAATTTGCATTTTCCTAATGGCCACTGTGAGAAATGTAAAACTACATTGCCACAATAATCAAATCATCATAACAGTTTGTACTGATGAGGAAATGTCTTTAGCAGATTTGTGATTTACTCAGATTCACTCAGGTTGCATGTGGTAAACCAGGATTGAAACACTAGGTTTTGCTCATTAGAGAGGCACATAACAATAGACCTCCAGAGTCAGAAGAGAATTTTGAGATTATCCCACCCAAAAATGTTTCACATGAAGTCAAGGTCCAGAGAGTTGGATGTGTTAATTACTTCAGAGATTCAATTATACTTTGGGGGGTTTTGCCTGGTGGGATATGCTGGCCTAGAGGTCTGGATTCAATTCTAGGTTGGAGACAAGTCATGTACCTTCTCTGGGCATCTATTCTTTAATGAGAACTCTTTGGGCTCAAAAATGTTCTCTTGTGTGTTTATAGTCACCCAGAAGACAATTAGGATAAAAACAGTAGGTTTCTGTGGTTCACGGCTGGCACAGGACTGGAGTGGTCCTCGGTGGCCTGTCCTCCCTCTGTGCCATGATTGCTGGTCTTCCACTGAGCTCAGCAGCTGGATGCTGTCCTCAGTTTTTGACCCGTATTCCAGTGGTCTGCTGGGTAGCTCCACCCAAAGACCCACAGACACCTCAACTTAACATGTCCCAACCCCGATATGTCCCCCTTCTCCCCTTCACCAACTCCCGTCTCCCATCCTACTTGTAAACCTGTTTCTCTTCCCTATTTCTTAACTTAGTTAAAATCAGTATCACTGACCTCCATTTTCTATCTAAACTATGTTCCTGTCTCCTTCTCCACTCTGTTAGCCCTCATCAAGCACTCATCATTATGCCTCTTTCTATTGGAACAGTTTTCTAAAAGGGTCCAGAGCTCCAGTATCTTTCCCCACTAATCTACCCTCCACAGTCTTGCAGTCTTTATCTTTCTCTACTATCAGATGATCATGCCATAATCTTGATAAAATAAAATAAAAATATCTTTGGTGACTCTCTGTGAACAATGAGGTGAAATCCAAATTATTGGCCCTCCAGGTCTTTAAAATCTGTCACCTGCCTACCTTGCACACCTGAGTTTAATTTCTCGTTGCTCATTTTGCTTTGCTGCATCACCTCTGTGTCCTGCCTCAGACCCGGTCTCCTCTCCAGCTGTGCTCCATGCCCTGCATGAGATGAGCGTGCTCCCCTTCACCTACTAGAACCTGCTGACCCAGAATGCCCTTTTCTTCCATGCTCGTTAAATTCCTATCAATTTCCTCACCTGTGAGACTTCTTTTACCCTGCCTGTCACTTGCCCAGGTCACCTTCACCTTCCCATCTCTGTTTTTACCTCAGTCATCAAAGCTGTACTGCAACATTCCTCACATGGCGCCCTAGTCATTTGTGTACGCATTCATCTTCCCGGCTTTTGAAATATCACAAGCATGAGGATTGGGTCCATCCATCTCCGTATCTCCTGTGCTGTGTGAACAAAGATGCTCAGTGAATATTACGTGAATGTATAAATGAGTTTATTGAATCTGAGGGGACAAAAAACCAGGCTTTCCTTAGTAGCAAAATACCAAGATGTAACGTTTCCCTTTTCTTGTCAATACGCTTGAGTTTTTTCCTTTGCTTTTCTTGTCATCAATGTTTTTCTTTTCTTTTTTTTAACTAGGTGTTTGCTAGGATGGCACTTTTGTGTACACATTAAGTGCATCTATTTGCAATTATGACATCTTGAATTTGAAGATTTGCATGGGACTCTTTGAGGCTTTAAATTGAATATTATAGATGAATTTCTTGAAATCAAATTTATCTTAAAAAATAGAAGCCCAGAGAGCTGGCAAGTGGAGTGTGTATAATAGCATGCACTCTCTTCATTGTCATCTGCAGGTGTGGTCTGCTCCCCTCTGCTTCCAGTTTGCAGTGGGTAAAACTGATACACTAAGTTAATTCATGATGGTGAGCCTGTGATTGATCATAATATCACTTTTTTTAAAAATCTGGACAATGTTTCACAAAGTCTGGCATATGAAAAAAATCCAAACATTTTAAAATTAAAATAACATATGGCCTAGGTAAAACAAATGAAAACCTACAAATGGATCTCTGAGATAGTAAGCCCCAGATTGTTTATAAGCCCTTTTCTAAAAAATAAAGAAATTATAAAAGAACCAATTACTCAAATATATAAATGCTCCACCTTTTCCTTAAGATGTTTTATGTGTACTCAGTCATCACTCAAAAATTTAGCTTTTAATTTAACCTTTAAAACCAAAGAATGATGACTTTTAAAAATGCTGTAAGAATATACTATTGACATATTGTAAATTGGCTGTATTTCAATTAAGAAAATACATTATTGCAACAAGGTAGTGGCGCTCTCTGGACAGAAGTCTTCCTGATGTTCTTTTACAGTCATTAGGTAAATAACAGTGCATTAGGAAAAGTTCATTTGAATTTTCCAAAACGGTTTTCCTCTTATGACATTCTAGATTTTCAGCAAGTTTTAAGTAAGTTTAAAAAAAAAAAAAGTGCTGAACAAAGGAAAGGAGCATTTTCAGGCAAGGGACAAAAAGAAAAATTAATAAGGATTAAACATTTTTCACACTTTGTTCAAAAGTGCATATTTTGAATTTGTTCTCACTTAAGTAATGCTAAATTATGGTATGAAGCCCACATTAGTAACTACTCTTCAGCAGCCACATTATCCAGGATTACTGGCATTAAATACGAAGCATTAGCTGTTATTGTTTATAAATTAATTTTTTTCTATTCCTGTGAGTTCTGTGAATTACACTGTGTAATCTCCCTTTCTCAGGGGACATAAGGTGTTACAGTGAAAATAACTGTGGCCTAGAAACTGAAGACTTAGAGTCAACATGTGATTGGCCACTAAGTGGTTCCGTGACCTTAGATGAGTCACTCAACTTTTGCTGACTCTCTTTTAAAGACATCGGATTGGAACTGGACTCTGCGTGAGGTTGTTTCTAATTCTAACACTAAGTGACCCTTCTCGGGCCCATATTAAGGAGGATTATAACATGCCACAGTTCAGTCCTTTATCTCAAACAGCCTGAAGCCAAAGAGACATTTTATTGGCTCATAAAACTGGAAAGTCTAGGAGTAGATCTAGGTCTTGAAGTCTGGAGGGATCCATTCAAGGGCTCCAAATGTGTCATCAAAATCCAATTTCTCAAATTCTTTTTCTCAGCTCTGCTTTCCTTTCCTTGGCTTCCCTCATAGGCAGGCTCTCTTCATGTGGTTTTCTCTGGCAACTCCAGACTCACCTCATCTCTACAGCATCTCTACCAGCACAGAAAAAAGCATATTGCCACGAATGCCCTGAGTGGCTGGGTCTGAGTCATGCTGTCTCTTGGAGGTGATGGGGGTGGTGGGGAATTTCCCCATGAACAGAGAGGAGTGGTTCCTCAAAGGAAAACTGGGATGAAGTTTGCATAACAAGGGAAATGGCTGCTGAACAGACAAAAATAATAGGTATTCCCTGGCGACTTTGCAGCTGGGGCTACTGCTTTATGATGTGCATGGCTTTTTCCCTTTCTGCACTGCCAGCTCCTCGGATAGCAAGAACCACGTTTGTTCACTCTGGATTTCCTCTCAAACCTACCATTGTTCTTTGAAATGAGAAGAAATGTTTGTTAATGTAATAACCATGGCAGCTATGGAAGGGGGCACTCAGATAGCGTTAGCTGACAGCCAGCTTCCAGCTGCAGAGACTTGAGGACTGACCACAGCATTTGAGCCCAGGCCAGGCTGTTCCCTGGGGGACTCTTCGCCAATGACTGAACATGGCAGGGTTCTAGGGCCTGGCCATTTCTGCTTCATGCTATACTCCTCTATGGGCAGTTTTTGATTTGGAGCTTCCCACTGGGTTAGCCAATGCTTTGTTAGGTCAGTATGGCAGTCTGAGGCTCTCCTAGTTTGCTTTCTCCCACTTTCTTTCTCGCTCACAGATCTGCAACTCATCTGAAAGTTTCCCCTGTCTAATCCTGCTTCCCTTTATCTTTCTCAAGGGTTGCTTCTCCCAGTAGACCTTGTGCATTCCCAACACTGTCTCAGCATCTGTCTTCTGCGGGACCCAAACTGATGATAAGAGAGCTTTTGGGCTTGGATTATCTTTCACTCCTCTGGCAGTAAGGACCCCCATCTTGGTGGTAAGCAGGGTACCTATGGTCACAGGTGGTGACTCCCTTGCTAAAACCTTCACAGGTAATGACCTAGGACATTGCTGCTGTGGAGGGGAACACCCTGACTGCAGTAGGATTCAGGACTTTGAAAAGTGCTGAGCAGGAGATAGGTGGGTACTTATGCATAGAAGGACAGTGCGTTTTGCTGGCTGTTATTAGATTGAATTGAAACAGTAGAGGAAAATAATGAAAGGCTAAGGGCAATTAACAAACTGAAAATTAAGTAAGAAGTCCAGGGGACCACTTTGGCAGCTTCAAAAGCAGTCTTTATCTTCTGCAGGGGTAAAGCAGAAAAAGCCAGTAACAAATTATTCAGCTTCAGATGACTGAATGCTCAGTGGAGGCAGGACTAATTGGGAAAATTAGGAGGTTAGGAGGCATCAGAGTAAATACCCCTAAAGATTTTGGCTCCCCAGACTCCTCTAAACCTTCAGAGCCTGTGTAGGGGGCCTGTTCATCCCTATTAAGAGGTAGAAATTTTCTTTCTTCTGGAAAGACACAGCAGGGGCTTCTTCCCAGAAAGGCAATGGGGGCTTCCCCTCAAGGTCTGCCTCTACCACTTTCTGGCTGCCATGTTGGCTACTAAAATCAAGTCTCAGCATAACACAGTTAGAGATGTGCAGAGCCTGATAATAGAGAAATCAATCATATCCTAAATTTGCTACAAAAATTAGCCAGCATATTCCAGCATAAGCTGGGGAAGTGCCCCTGGGATTAGATTTTGAGTGTGCTTGACAAAGAAGTCTAGAACATAAGGCTGGATAAAGGACACTTTATTGACTTACGGGTACTCTCTTGAAATATAGGATTTCACCTTGGCAAGGACATCAATACATGGTATACATCTTTTGATTTGGCAAATGTGTTTGTTACTTTCTATCCTAATCAGGAAAGGTTAACAAAAACAGTTCTCCTTGTCCACGTATTATGGCTAACTCTATACCTATACAGTTTTGCCCGTGGGCTATGTAAACTCTGTCATAAAATAGTCCTAAGATATCTGAACCACCCAGTGTCCTTCAGAATATCACATTTATCCATTGCACTGATGATATTATGCAGATCAGGCAGGTTGAGTAAGAAGTGGCTAGCATCCTGAAAGCCTTGGTAAGACACATGTCCTCCAGAGGACAGGAAATAAACCATATGAAGCTTCTGTTATATCAATAAAATTTTAGAGACCCAGGAATTATAGAATCATAGACATGCTGAGACATCCCCTCCAAAGTACAAAAAAATTAAAACAAAACAAAACAAGACAAATTGCTGCATCGTGTATAACCTACAGCAAAGAAAGGAGCGCAAAGCCTAGGAAGTTTCTTTGGGTTCCAGAAGCAACACATCCCACACTTGGGAACACTGCTTTGGCCCAAGTACCAAGGGCTGGTCCAGACTGCGTGTGCAAGCAGCCATGCTGGGCGGACCATATATCAGGCATGTTCTATGATTTTGAAGATGTCAGTGGTGGAAAAGATACAGTGGAATTTAAGGAATACCCCTGTTGGTGAATCTCAATGCAGGCCCCAGGGGTTCTGAAAGAAATCCAAGCTGTCTGCAGCAAAGAATGATACACTTTTGAAAACCCATCAGGAGCAGTCCAGGTGATGACTAAGGTAAGGGAAATTGAGAGTGGAGAGTGGGAAGAAGGGCCATGAGGCAGGCCAGCTGCAGGAAGGGCTGTAGTTCATTTTAGGAAGAGACCCGCTGGGGTCCTGGAGAGCTGCTCCTGAATGGAGACATGGATCTGTGTGGGACCGGGGTGGCCTGTGGCCACCACAGACGTGTGCTGCTTGGATCTTCCTTCAAGAAAGAACTTGCCATTCAGCTGTGAGACAGCCGACACACTCCGGGGGCAGTGCCTTCACAGTCTGTCACAGCTTCAGAGCCAAAGCCACGCTCTTTCTCGTGGTCCTCACACAACGACTGAGCATGGTGGGGTTGCCAGGGCCCGCCCCCTTCTGCCCAACATGGAATTCTTCTGACACATGACCCGACTCCCCTGGGTTTCATAGTCTGAGATCCCTCCCTGCCTGATTCTGCCTCCAACTTTCTTTTCACAAATCTCAGATTTGTATCCTGATCTAAAGACTTTGCCACACCCTCCTTCCTCTCTCTTTATCTTCTGTGGGCGTTGTTACCCGTCTCCATCCCACACACACCCTAAAACCTCTTGCACTCCTATCTTCATCTTTGCATTTACTTCCCAGTCACGGTAACTAAATAACTTGATTCTGTTTTTTGGCTAAAGAGCAGTTGAATCCTCCTTCAACTTAGTTCATGGAAACTGTTCACCAGTGTCCTATTACACCGGAAATTTTGCTACAATCACTTCTACTTTAGCCTCATTTCTCAAAACTATAGTGCAAACCATAGGTTTGTGGTCAGCAGACTGGGGTGATGATTTAACCTTCAGGAGTCCTTTGCTTTTTTTAACTACTTTTTACATTTGAATGAAAATAAAATTACTTCTTTGCTCCCTTCCTGTTATATCCTGCCACAGGTCTCCGTCAAAGATGTTTCTGATTACGTGGTGAGGAGGACATCCATACCACAGAACGATGTGTGTCCATGGAAGAAATGTGAATACTTTGAATGTTAAGCATAGTTTTGCATCCTTAGGTCATGTGTTTCCCATATTATTCTGGAGTTAAATCTCCAAATATTATTTCAAATTGTTTCTCTTCCTCTGTTTCAACAGTACCTTTGTAAGGACTTTGAAGATGTTTTCTTTCACTGATATTTAAGGAACACTGATTTTAAGAAGGATCTGGTTTCCTTTTTCTTACCCTCTTATTTTTCCCACTGGTTTTAGTCTTTTCCGTAACTTTTATTAAGCTATCTTTGAGTTCAGAAGGCTGAGAGAATTTTTCTTTTAAAAAGGAAAGCTTGCCTACCAGGCAGTTTTATATTTTTCCCCAAGCACTCAACAGTCTAATCTTTTTCCCATTTAAAATGAGAAAGAGTTTAGCGAGAAACTGACTTGATGTTAGGACAGGAGCTTCGGGAAGCTCTAATCTCAGTGACAGCTTTAACAAACCAATCCCACTCTCTGGCCTCCTACATATTGAACAGGACCTGCTCTTTCTGGCCCTCCAGGTACAAAAGTAAGCCTCGAAAGCACTTCTATGAGGGCTCTGTGTTCACTCTTTCTTTTGGTTTTCTCTTCTGTACTTTCAGGATCGTGAGTTTTTGCAAGATATTCCCTTCTCTTTTAGAAGCGGAAGAATTTAGAAAGGGAATTAGACTTTGGTTGCCTTTGAAATATTTGTTCCAGTTTTACTATTTGTCCAGCTCCCAAAATGGTGATTTTTGGAACTGTTTTGAAATATTGAGTCTTCAAAGGAATGTTTTGTTTTATATTTTCTCTTTTTCACATAAAGAAACTGATGACATAAATTTTTTATGCTAAGGAGAGAGACTTTTGCCTCAGAAAAAATTGTGTTATACTTACCTGTTACAATGTTGCTTATTGGTTACCAATAATTACCCATGCCAGTGGCCCTCAAACTGTAGGGTACGTCATAGTCACCTGGAGGGTGTGGGCCCCAATCCCAGAATTTTTTATTCAATAGATGAGAATCAAAAATTTGCATTTCTCCCAAGTTCCCAAGATGATGATGCCAGTCTGGGAACCATACACTGAGAACCATTGATCTATGCCATTGCTACCATGACCCAATATGGACCGCCCCCCACCCCACAATTTCTATGAGGATTCCTAATTGAACTAGAATGTTATGACCATTTTATATATCATTGCTGAATGCACTTAGAATGGAAAGTAAAGAAGCCTGATTTATTTCGGGACAATTAATTCTTAACTCTTAATATGAAAACTGTCATTTATCTTCTCAATCTGATTGGTGGTATTACATTCCTTTGATTCTTACAGGAAAAATATGGATGGCCAATTATTTGTAAAACAATAACCAACAACTAAAAAATATCAGCCATTTTAGTTGTCTTTATTTTTATTTTTCTTTAGTTTTTCCAAATATTTAGTGGAGTCTGTTGCAATTTATGAAGTTTTTCCATCTGTAAATGTGGGGCTGATACTATGTACTTTGTGGTGTTGTTGTGATGTTTAAAGGAGAGAAGGTGTATACAATGCCTAATATTAATTTTTCATTTTTGTTTCTTTACCCACTTTAACACCATTAATCCTTTGTGGGTATTTAAATAATATATATATTCTACTCTGAAAACTCAGAGAAATAAAAGAGTACAAGTTATTTTAATGTGGGATTATTTTCCATTAGCTATTATATAGATTTTTTTTCAAAACAGGAATAGCACCTTCCATGTAGACTAGGCATATTATTTTAGACTATTATTGCAAACTTCAGCTTTTTGATTCATGCTATTGCTAAATCCATATAATACCATCAGTGATAGCTTCCACCTAGAAGAGTGTTTGCATGTCAGGCACTGGGCTAAACACTTTGTATTATTTACTTTATTTCAGCCTTATAACAACTCTATGATGCTGTCTTTTCCAACTTTTACGGATGTTAGTTCATTGCTGCTTCTCTTACCTATAAGAATTTTCACATGAGCAGCAGCTTTGTTTTATGTCCTGCTGCCTAAAAGAATACTTGGCATATAATAGGTGCTCAAGGAGTATTTGTTGAAATAAATTCATGCATCATTAAAAGGAGATTAATAGAAGCAACTCTTCCCTGAGCAATTAAATAATTTGCCTCAAGTCCTTGGCCAGGTTAAAACCCAGGCACTGGATTTCAAGTTTTCCCTCTCCCGACCCCCTAACATACACAATAGAATATGGAGTTTTCTAAGCTGTTGTTAAAATATCTGAGTTTCTCTATAACTTTCAAATGCAACATAACTTTTCAAATACAACAGTGTGTATGGTACTGAATGTGCTTGAAAAGAGACCTGGAGTTAGAAGGTTAAGAGACGCTCAAGTTGAAGGGAGGAGAGTCTTTGGTAGGGAATGGTTGGAGGCAGTGAGTCATTCTAGAGACGTAACTTGTCCTTGTGCAGAACCAGATTGTAGATGTTAAGACACCTAAGATCACCAGCAGGAGGATCTCTCATTCTCAAACTGCTGAATACCTGCAGTCAATCCCTTACTGAAAGGTGTAGGGTTTCCCAGGGTCCATGTTCCCACTATAAACACAGCAGTGGGATAATCCTGATTCTTGTTGCTGATGCCTCACAGTCTGAATATGGGCCAAAGGAACAATAGTTGACCACATTACTATTGAATAAGTCTGCCTGGATTTAATTCTATGTTATCAATCAAATTGAACATACACCTCACAACACAAGACTCCTTATTACACTGAAAGTCTAAAATGTTGTCATTTTCTTCATTTTAACAAAAGAAAAAATATATATAATCACATTTGACTCTTATATCCCAAACATTTATACAAGAGAGAGAGAAACTTCTATCCTACATTAGCAATTATTAATTTGCATTTTTTTTTTGTTACACAACGCTGGAGTGACTGCATATACAGTATATTTTACTTCTTTAATATTCAGTATTTCTTTTTAGAAAAAGATTAAAAAAACTATAATAAACCAAGATCTTTGGCAACAAAGCAATTTCCAAGTGAAAATACTTTCTATCATTCTCCAAAGTAAAACAAAATAAGATTGGCAAAACTTTGAAATCTGAGCAGTTGGTTTAAATGGTTTCCCTCATACATAATAACTTATAATTCTCAATAAATCTTCCTCAAATTTATAATTTTCTTTGACTATGACCGCACAAATCACTTTTTAGGAGGGATTATTTTTCAGTCAAAACAAGTAAAATTAAAACAGAGTTATGTTAGTGTTTTACATTGTGCAAAGGTACACAGATGACATTTCTCTGATACGCATCCTTTCTTGATTCCCCTGAGTCAAAAGCTCTGAAAAGCTGTCTCCGTAAATAAGTCAGCCAAGAAGCTGCTTCTTCAGTGACTTCCATCAAAAATATATCTCACAGTTGGGATATAACTCTTAGACAAGATTACTTTGCATTCTATAATAAATGATTAATTCTTCAGTAGCTTATCATCTCTTTGAGATATGCCTTTGATATGAGTCACTAATAACAAGTAGTGATTTAACTTCAAAAGGTTGTTACTACCCTCCTATTTGGTTTGTGTCTTGAGCAGCTGTCCAGGGTACTTAAACAAAATTAATTAGCGTAAATACTTAAATTACAGATCTTTTCTTTTTTCTTTTGGATTGTGGGTTTTGAGAAACTGAAGATGCTTTGTACAGTAAGTCAGTTTGTTTTTTCATTTTGAACAAGATTTAAACATCCTCCGGCTTGAGAATAATGATAAACAATACAGAAAATATTTGCGGCTGCCTGTGAAACTGTGTTGGAAAGATTGTACAACACTTTGAAAACAGCATTAAGGTGTTTTACTTATGGTACAGAGATAATATGATTAAATATTATGTCTACATAGATTATGAACTTAAAGGTCATTGACTCTAACAGTGAAAAAAAATTCTTTATCAGATTTCCTAGAAGGTGGGCATTTTTTTCTGCTAAAATATGTCCCAAGTAAGGGAGGCTCAGCCCCTCCAGAGGGTCTGAATAATGTAAAATGTCTTCCTGCTATGGAACGTAATCTAACTCTTCCTGTGTTTCATCTTTCCATCCTTCTGATGTATCATTCTGATTTCTTGATTCCCATTTTTTTCTTAGAGAACAGAGGGAAAATTAAATTCCTGGTCCCAGATCTTCAACATTAAATGTTGGAATTGCTTTGCTCAAAACTATACCCACTTCCTGGATGACAGTATAAGAAAACAAAATGCCTATTTCTGAGTCCACATGAAATCAAAATCCTAAGTACAATATTTATAATAATCCATTAATGATTTGATAGCAAAGCAATACATAATTTGCAAAGCGTATTTTCACTCTTGAAAATAAACACAGCAAAAAGAGGGTTTTTTTTTTTTTAATTGAGGTACTGGGGATTGAATCCAGAACCTCATGCCCTCATGCATGCCAAACATGCGCTCTACCACTGACCTATACCCACTCCTCCAGGAAAAAAGAGAGTTTATACTTTTCCTTTTACTTATTGGTCATAATAACTACTTGAGACTTACTTTGAAGATAGCAGTTCTCAAGGTGTGAGCTGAGGACATTTTCAGGATATCCATGAAGTCAGAACTATTTTAATATACTATAATAATACTAATAATATAATAATTCTGAGATATTATTTGCCTTTCTCACTGTGGATGCTGATGGTACAAAGTCAATGGTGAGAAAAACTGCTCGGGCATTAGTGTGAATCAAGGCGGTAACATTAAACTCTACTAATAGTCACTGTATTCTCTCCTGTCTCACATTCACAGTCAAAAACTACAAGTTTCATTTAAGAACATCATTGATGAAGCAGTAAGAATTATTAACTTTATTAAATGTGGACCCTTGAATACATATCTTTTAAATATCCTTTTGTGATGAAATGGGAAGTACCTCTAAAGCATGTGTGCTACATACCTATATGTATCTCAAAAAAATACTTGTGCCATCATTTTCATTGCAAGCTGAACTAGCCAATTTTTTCGTGGAACACTATTGATGCTTGAAAGAATAACTAACAAACAATGAGCATTCAGCTGTAGGTATCTGGCAGACATTTTCTTGAAAATGAATAAAATGCATCTGTCACTTTGAAGATACAACTGACAGTACTTGATTATCAATAATAATATTGGAGATTTCAAGTGAAAATTAGAATTTTAGGAAACTTGTGCCTGCCACTGTAAGCTTGATAGCTTCCCAATACATAAAGACTTTACTGAGCAGAGTGGTAGTGACACTAGCAAATGTGATTTTTTTAATATTGTAAAATGAAATGATCTTTGGAAGATCTGCATAATCCAGTTAGTTAATGTTTTAAAAATGATCCCTGCATGATGATACAAAGTAATGCATGGACAAAAAAATCTACAGTCCAATGGATTTCAATGATTAGAGTGTGAAAATTTTCTTAATATGATTCCAGATTCCACATTACAGGTAACTTTTAAGAAATTACTACTTGTTGAGTGTTGGCTTAACAACAGCAAAGAAGAATATCCACAAGTAAATGTAAAAGCTGTTAAAATTTAACTTATCTCTTTTCTAACCACGTGTCTAGGTGAAGCTGGATTTTCTTCACCAAAACAATTTATTGTAACAGACTGAATATAGAAAAGATACGGGACTCTGGTTGTCTTCTATTAAGCCAGACAGTAAAGAAAACGAAAACAAATAAAACAATTATTACTCTTCTAATTTTTCATTTGGGAAAAACAGTTAATTTTTAAAATAAAAGACGTTATTTAGGTTAACAGGTAAAGAATTTATTGTTAGTTTTTAAATGAACTGATGAATAAGAACTTTTTATATATGTGTGTTAATTTTGACTGCCTTAAATTTTGAGAAATGTGAGCTACATAATCCAAAACTCTTGAGTGGCTCCCAAATGTTTAAGAGTTAAATAGGACTTGAGACAAAAATGCTAGTGAATCATTGCACTAAAGAATACTCTGGTGAAAGATCACAGTTATCCTTACCCTCATTAACTATAATAGATTGGAAATAAAACTCAAATATCTTCATTTCCATTAATAACCAATACAGTAGTGGATCTGCTATCTGAATTGTATTTACACTTTGTGAAGCTATGTTATTTTATGCCTTTACATTTCTTGCATAGGATTAATGTCAGAAGTTTACTGCCCTTTGTGTAAAGCAGAACTTCAAGCCTCTAGGAAAGTGCTCAGGACTTTAGGGAACACTTACAGTGTTTTTGTCTGGTGTCTTTCTTGACTTTGATCAAAAGAATTAGTCATGTATAATTTCAGGTATATCATTGTAGAGTTTAAAATAAGTAACTCTTTAAACTTGACAACATTCATACATAGAGCATATAAATATTTCTAAACTTACCTGGGTAACCATCGAATACTTTCCCATCTTTACAGAAGAGAACTTAGAAGAGAAATTAAGAGATTTTCCTCATGGTGATGATTACCTTTCACTGAATAATTAACATGAGTCAGGCACTGTACTAAGTACTTGATACACTTTATATCAATTAAACCCTGCAACAATCCTTTGAGCTTTACAAAAAAAAGGACCTGAGGCTTGGTGAAGACAAACAAGTTGCTTGAAGTCACCCAGCTTGTACATGGTAGAGCTGTATTCAAACCCAGAATGCACGATGCTCACCCCAGGCTCCTAGCCATGTTTTATTACTCTTATCTGCTTCAACTCCCAGCACCCCATGCCACTTTTGCACTTTTTACATAAATGTGCTGTTGCCTTTAGGACAATTTATTGCAATTTATTTCTTTACATATTTACTTCTGCTAAGAAACTCTTGGCTCCCTGAAGGAAGGAACTGTGCCTGAATCCCCAGCATGCAGGACAAATCCATTTGTGCTGGCCTGAATTAATACTAAGTTAGGTTGTGGAAGCCGAGAGAGCCTAAAGAACTTGCCCTTGACCACTCAAGTGTGTGTAGCAAACTTGGGATCTGACCTCCCAACACAACCCTCCATCACAAGCACTGCAGGTCAGTGATTCTCAAATATGGTGCCTGAAGCATATCAATATCATCTAGGAATTTGTTAGAAATGCAAATTATTAGCCCCACCCCAGCCCTACTGAATAAGATACTGTAAAGGTAAGGCCCAGAAATCTGCTTTAATAAGCCCTTCTTGTGGTTCTGAGGCATGCTAAAGTTTGAGAATCACTCCTCTAGGTGGAGAGATATAACACTTTAATAAAAACAGAATGGTGGACACAGCATGGAGCCTAATAAAACCAGTTGCTGATTTGCTATGTGATTAGATTTATAAAATATCCTATCCTACTGAAAATGAAAAATTCAAGTAAAAAATTCATCTAGTATGGTTGTTTTCATTTTGAGAAAAAAAACCAGTCCAAAGCAATTAGTCACTCCTTCAATCAACCAGGCACTGAATTAATAATTTTATAATTAATAAGAAAATTAAGTGAAGGAAAGAGTCCATTGGCTATTTAAGTATGCCTACCTGGAGGAATCAAGCCCAGCAGAAATAAAATTTCCAGTTTGCACTAAGTGTATTTTTCATTGAAACAAAAAGGAGCATGGGCCTTTAGATTTGTGGCACAAGTCCCAACTCATATAGAACCAACATCTGGGACTCCTTTATCACAAGAGGTAGATTTTAAATTGTCTCCTAAAAATTAGAAAATTTCAACTCCAGAATCAAGTCCTCTTTCATGAAAAAAATAAGCAACAAAATGTTTTTGAGACTGATGTTTAAAGACAAATTAGTCTTTTAAGTATGTTGAGAGAATTTAGTTATTTTGTGTGTAAGTCTAAGTTTAGCTTTAGTTAGATTCTATTGATTGGCACATGCTTTGGAATAAGATTACCACAATGTGTGAATATTTTAACTTAAAAAAAAAACTGGATTTGAGACCCATCCCCACTCACTGATTTTTTTAAAAACAGTTCCTCCTCCCCTACTGCCTGCTGCTGAATTTAAAAAACAGCTATAGGATTTTCTTCTCTTTTAACTAAAGCTCTTCTCTTTCTAGCTGTATATTTATAAAGTCCTCTGAGAATTAGTTTAGCATAATAGCTTGAGATATTTAGTATTTGATATAGGTAGTATTAATATGAAAAAATCCCCAGTACTCTCCTTATATATTATATATGGACACACATATATTATAAATAATGATTTATTAGATATTCTCTCTTAATTCCTTAGTTTCTCTTCTGGAATTTCAAGTAAGACATTATTGCTAAGTTTATGTTATTTTTTTTCTCCCATGACATTATAGTTTTGCTTTCGGATGGACTAGGGGACATATTAATAGCATGGTAAACTTAGCAGTAAGAGCTTGAATTCAATTTGGATTAAGGAGAAAAGAGAAAATTATTTAAATAAAAATTTTAACCCCTCTACAGAATGTAAAATCTCCTTCCCAGGATGTGGAGGGACCTTGATTTTAGCTCAGGGCTCTTCCTACAATGAAGACTCACCTCTCAGATTGTTGTAAATTATCTCACATTTTTATTTTTTTTTAATGGAAAAAAAAATACCTCCCACTGAAGCATGATCACTTCAATAAAACACTGTTTCAGAGTAAAGCATTTCTTACCTTATTCATTACATAAAGTATTTTCATTCTATTTATTTTGTTTTGCTTTTTCTTATTCTGAACTCTGTGTACTATTTTATTTTCCTCTTAAATAGCTGACCAAAGTAAAGCAAAAATTAGATACAATCAAGCTTTGTGACACCTCTCTCCTAATCTGTCATTGGCAGTTTCTGACAGCCAATCATGAAAATTTGAAGTCAAACCACTTACCTCTAAGTAAATGGAAATGAATATCCAAAGAATAGATATTTTTATCAGATGAACAAAAGGCACAGTTGTACACTGACAACGAGGATGAAGATGTAAATATGTAATTGTGGTAGCTGTGTATATATTATATGTATGTACTCAGAGTTAAAACATCATAAAATCCTTTTCTATATCTCTACATACCCTAATACGTAGATTTGTGGGGGAGAGGAGGTTATTATATGAGAAAGTATACAGTGTAATGCTAACTGGAGCCCTTTGGTTGGATGAGTGCCAAAGCAACTTTCAAAATATTTCAAAACAGCTGCTGGCATGTAAAGATTTTAACTGAAAGAGTAGACTAATGAAATCTGAATTACTAATGAGGGAATAAACTTATATTTTCCTTAAGGTCCTAAATGAACATGGAGATAAGCAGATCCAATAAGGAATTTGTCTTTCATGCATGCAAACCAAACTTCCAAAATTTTACATGTAAGGACAAAATACTGAAGCAGACTTAGGCATCCTAAGGTAACCTACTGTGTAAGTCTTCTTTGAGTGTTTTGTGTATTTCTATTTTAGAAAAGAAGTTTCTGGAGGGCAGGAGCCATACTAATTCTCTTAAATACGTATAGTTGACAGCTTGAAACTTTGCATTTGAATGTGCTTATTAAACTCTATTTTAATAGTATCAAATACAATTGAAGTAGCTTCAGCATATCTAATTTTAAACGTCTTACAATAGAGCTCATATATTCTTTCCAGTGGGATGTTTGCCCTTTGGGCTTCCAAGAAAAACTTGCCTTCCAGAAGAGAAGGGAAGCAGAACCACGTATTTCCAGACCAACTATTCTGCAAAATAAATAGTTAATAAAATATAATTGCTGGTCTTTTCTATTCATCAAATCAGTATTAAAAACAATTGAAGGAGAAGGGTGATACTGTATAAATATAACTCATTGTTGATTATGCAGAGAATGCTTTAACAGAGAAAGAAATTTTCTAAAAATCCTGCTTTTTTGGCCAAAGCTGATTTTAACCCCCTTTGGCATCATTTCGCACATTAGGGACTGCCTCTGGATCAACGGGCTCTGGCTTGGAACATCGCATGTATACAGGGGAACAAGAGCCACTTGCTGGAAACCTCCACCAACTGGTTGGCCTGGTTATGAGATGCCAGGCACGGGCACCATCCCACAATGAGCCAATAATTCAGACAAATGCTATTGTAGAGAAAGCCACTGCCTGCATATATGTTCATTTGTAGCTTGCTTTGTCAGCCGGTAACTGGGCTTCCTTTGGCCTACAGTACTACTGGCCTGACCAAATCAGTCAGAGAATGCGACCTTTTCCCAACCCCTAGAACATTCTTGACCTCTCTATAACTGGCACGAACTCCCATTTCTTTCAACAGGAAAGCCTGTCCAGATCCAAGGGGTAGCATTTGAGATCTCCTGTTCAGACCCATTCCTGAGGATGAGAGGTGGAGAGGGGAGAGCGCAGAGACCAGAGTCGACCTGCAGGGACTACTGGGAAGAGGACCCACATCTGTGATCTGATCACTAGAAGGCGGCTTTGCACCTACCCAGGTACCCCTACCCTCTCAACACCCCTCACCCCCGCCGGTTCAGTGACTTTGCATTTGGCCACTGAACAGGTATCCCTGAATGAAATATTTTTAAACTAGAAAATGACCCCTTCCCAGGAAGGAGGTAGTCAGGGCCTCAGTTAGATCTTAGCTAACTCCTGGGATCCCTAGTACACGCCACAGATGCTCATTACGATTCTTTTTACGTGCAACATGTGGGGGACGAAGCAGTTTCATATCTCCTGGCATTATCTGCCGTCCAAAGCATTTTCTTTGAGAGGAAAATGGAAACGCAGCTGCGCCGTGGGCCCGGCCAGCCAAAGCTGGGGCTGCCTCCCCTGTCTCCCAGTGGCTGCCGGGCGCGGGCGGCTTCTCCGGAAACTGACTCGGGTTAGGGGAGCGCAGAGGTTGCTCCGCCAGCGCGGGACGCCGCTGGGGCGCGGACCGTCCTTTGTGAGGCTTGGCTATTCTCCCGGAGCCACGAGGGGGTAGAAGGGGACGCCCAGGTCTGCTGCGAGGGCAGGCGTCTGGCCTCCAGACCTTGTGCGGGGACGGCGGGCTGGGCAATCTGTACGGCTCTCATCCTTGGCAACTTCTGACCAATCGGCCCTGCCCCTCTGGGTCCCAGCGGCCGGCTGCGCCCCAAGCTCAAAGGGTTAAGCAGGTGCCTGGCCCGGAGAGGCACTATTGGCCGAGGGTCGGGCGATGCGCCCGCGGCCACCAAGCTCCACCGAGCCCAACTTGGGTTTGCGCGGCGGGCGCGGCGGCCACTCGTTCCTCAGCTGCCAGGCCCGGGCCTCGGTGTGCGGGGAGAGGAAAAGAGAAGAAAACGAGATGGGGCAACCAACAGCAACACCAGCAAAGCGTGTCGCGTGTGGGAGACCGCAAGAAGAGGGGAGCCCGAGCACCGCTTTGCGTAGGGGCTGCACCCTTCGCCCGGCAACTCAGGTCCCGACTAGCGACCGAGAAGAAAGAGGGAGGAAGTGGGGCAACGGGGTGGTCCTGGGCAGGAGGTGGGGGTAATCATCCTCCCGCTGTCCCCACCCACTATGCAGGCGAGGAGTGCAAGTTGTCATAAAAAGGAGCGCCCAAACCACAGCATCCCTTCTTGCCCCCTAAAGAAACATCGATGTAACAATGTAAAGAAGTAACTGGAAGACACAAGGAAATAAATGCACGTGTTTTCTCTTTTTGTTTCCCTGGTGGTTGGAATTTGCAGAATTAGCCCCAGTTGTGGCTGCTAGTTATTCGTTTCCTCATTCGAAAGGGGCGTACGAACATGGATCATTAGGGGCTCACCCGGATCGCTCCAGCTGGACCTACAATCTCCACCTCGCAAGTTTGTCCAAGACCAACACGCCCGCCCACCAGGAGCGAGGAGAGTCCCTTCTTATAAAAGGAACAAACTCTCCGTTGCACAAAAGCAGCTCCCCCCTCCCTTTCTCCTTTGCACACCATTCCTCTTCGATAAGCATCAAGTTCTCAGTAGTCCAACTTGCAGTTGGCAAACCTCGCACTGCTTGGTGTACAGAAGACGGGCAGAGAGGGGTCCCGGCCGGGAGGGGAAGCTCTGTGCCCCCATTCCTGCACACGCGGGCTGGAGTCCAGGTTGCTGGAAGCCGTAGGAGGCGCGAGCCAGCCTTGATGCTAGTTATTTCTCTAGAGAAAAGAGGGGAGAGTGCGCCTGTCTTACACTTTGGGTCGGAAGTGCGCGGTGTGTGTGTGTGTGTGTGCGCGCGCGCGCGTGTGCGCTGAGGGGGCGGGAAAGAAAGGCACCCTCCGCTGCCCGTCATTCCCTTGCACCGGCCAAGTCCTCTCCAAGCCTCCCGGTGCATCCTTCCTCCGCCACCCCCTCCCCTTCTTCCCTCAGCTGGGCTCTCGCGGCGCAGCCGGAGCAGCCAGTGAGAGCAACATCCTGGAAAGAGGGGGGAGCACCACCGCCCCCCAAAAGGGAAAAAAGGCCCCACCCTGACACGTTTTGCTGTTTGCAAGTCCCTCGCACTCCCCCCGCACCTCCTCCTCGCGCTTGTGGCCCCCCCAGCCCGCTGCGCGCACATCAAAGCGCCTCTCCGCCGCGCACAGTGGCCGCGGCTCACTAATGGGATTGCAGGCTGGTGCCTGGCTCCGCTGCTGCCGCCGCCGCTGCTCGCGCTGCTGCTGCCGCCGCCGCCCGAGCCCCAGCCCGAGCCCCCGCCAGCCCTCGCCCAGAGCCGCCGCGCCCGGGGGCCGAAGCCGCGGCGATGATCCGAATCTTTCCGGATTTCAGCGTGCAGGTGACGGCCGCGGCGGCCGGCGGGGCGGCCGCAGGGGTGCCGGCCGGCGCGGGCATGGGGAGGGCCGGCGCCGCGGCCAACGGCACCCCGCAGAACGTCCAGGGCATCACCTCCTACCAGCAGCGGTGAGTAGTCTCGCCTGGGCTGGGATAGTCCCCCTGCCCCGGGGTCCTGGGGTGGGACTCACTTTGCCTCCTGTTTTATGCGTTACAACACACATGCACATCGCCAGGGCTTACTTTGCTTGCCCCTTGTTCTACAGATAAGACAGAAAAAAATAATTCACAATTCGGATTGAAAGGCACTGTAGTGTACTGGAGAAGTCAAGTCATCCTTTGCCTTCTGCCTGGCCCCAAATCCACAGCCTCAACCCCGCATAGCCAAGGAGTTACAGCGAAGTCTGAGACACCGCACAAGGTGCTTTTGCAAAGTTTGGGATCCCCGTCCCCTTCAGCGGAATTTTCTCAATGCCTCTGCTTGGTGCGGACTCGCGCTGACGGGCAGCCAGGGGGGCAATTGATCAACCGGAGGCTGATTGATCATTTGTTTCCAAACAGAATAGGAACGATTTTCACGTGT